>NC_056726.1:1338478018-1338653018 GCF_019279795.1 Protopterus annectens
TTTGCTATTACATTTATCTGTTGTGGTTACCCATAACTTCAGTTTAATGATGTATTCTTTTACAGTAACTTTACTTCCCTTTCAGACCTCCCCTTGGACATATTAAATATAATTCCTCCATGACTTTTATTCTGTTCTCCTCTGCTATTACATTTATCTGTTGGGGTTATCCATAACTTCCATTTAATCACGTATTCTTTTACAGTAACTTTGCTTCCCTTTCAGACCTCCCCTTGGACATATTAAATATAATTCCTCCATGACTTTTATTCTGTTCTCCTCTGCTATTACATTTATCTGTTGTGGTTATCCATAACTTCAGTTTAATCACGTATTCTTTTACAGTAACTTTGCTTCCCTTTCAGACCTCCCCTTAGACATATTGCATATAATTCCTCCATGACTTTTATTCTGTTCTCCTCTGCTATTACATTTATCTGTTGTGGTTACCCATAACTTCAGTTTAATCACGTATTCTTTTACAGTAACTTTGCTTCCCTTTCAGACCTCCCCTTGGACATATTAAATATAATTAATCCATGACTTTTATTCTGTTCTCCTCTGCTATTACATTTATCTGTTGTGGTTATCCATAACTTCAGTTTAATCACGTATTCTTTTACAGTAACTTTGCTTCCCTTTCAGACCTCCCCTTGGACATATTAAATATAATTCCTCCATGACTTTTATTCTGTTCTCCTCTGCTATTACATTTATCTGTTGTGGTTACCCATAACTTCAGTTTAATGACGTATTCTTTTACAGTAACTTTACTTCCCTTTCAGACCTCCCCTTGGACATATTACATATAATTCCTCCATGACTTTTATTCTGTTCTCCTCTGCTATTACATTTATCTGTTGTGGTTATCCATAATTTCAGTTTAATTACGTATTCTTTTACAGTAACTTTGCTTCCCTTTCAGACCTCCCCTTGGACATATTAAATATAATTCCTCCATGACTTTTATTCTGTTCTCCTCTGCTATTACATTTATCTGTTGTGGTAACCCATAACTTCAGTTTAATCACGTATTCTTTTACAGTAACTTTGCTTCCCTTTCAGACCTCCCCTTGGACATATTACATATAATTCCTCCATGACTTTTATTCTGTTCTCCTCTGCTATTACATTTATCTGTTGTGGTTACCCATAACTTCAGTTTAATCACGTACTCTTTTACAGTAACTTTACTTCCCTTTCAGACCTCCCCTTGGACATATTACATATAATTCCTCCATGACTTTTATTCTGTTCTCCTCTGCTATTACATTTATCTGTTGTGGTTATCCATAACTTCAGTTTAATCACGTATTCTTTTGCAGTAACTTTACTTCCCTTTCAGACCTCCCCTTGGACATATTAAATATAATTCCTCCATGACTTTTATTCTGTTCTCCTCTGCCATTACATTTATCTGTTGTGGTTATCCATAACTTCAGTTTAATCACGTATTCTTTTACAGTAACTTTGCCTCCCTTTCAGACCTCCCCTTGGACATATTACATATAATTCCTCCATGACTTTTATTCTGTTCTCCTCTGCTATTACATTTATCTGTTGTGGTTACCCATAACTTCAGTTTAATCACATATTCTTTTACAGTAACTTTGCTTCCCTTTCAGACCTCCCCTTGGACATATTACACATAATTCCTCCATGACTTTTATTCTGTTCTCCTCTGCTATTACATTTATCTGTTGTGGTTATCCATAACTTCAGTTTAATCACGTATTCTTTTACAGTAACTTTGCTTCCCTTTCAGACCTCCCCTTGGACATATTACATATAATTCCTCCATGACTTTTATTGTGTTCTCCTCTGCTATTACATTTATCTGTTGTGGTTACCCATAACTTCAGTTTAATCACGTATTCTTTTACAGTAACTTTGCTTCCCTTTCAGACCTCCCCTTGGACATATTAAATATAATTCCTCCATGACTTTTATTGTGTTCTCCTCTGCAATTACATTTATCTGTTGTGGTTATCCATAACTTCAGTTTAATCACGTATTCTTTTACAGTAACTTTGCTTCCCTTTCAGACCTCCCCTTGGACATATTACATATAATTCCTCCATGACTTTTATTCTGTTCTCCTCTGCTATTACATTTATCTGTTGTGATTTCCCATAACTTCAGTTTAATCACGTATTCTTTTACAGTAACTTTGCTTCCCTTTCAGACCTCCCCTTGGACATATTACATATAATTCCTCCATGACTTTTATTCTGTTCTCCTCTGCTATTACATTTATCTGTTGTGGTTATCCATAACTTCCATTTAATCACGTATTCTTTTACAGTAACTTTGCTTCCCTTTCAGACCTCCCCTTGGACATATTAAATATAATTCCTCCATGACTTTTATTCTGTTCTCCTCTGCTATTACATTTATCTGTTGTGGTTATCCATAACTTCAGTTTAATCACGTATTCTTTTACAGTAACTTTGCTTCCCTTTCTGACCTCCCCTTGGACATATTAAATATAATTCCTCCATGACTTTTATTCTGTTCTCCTCTGCTATTACATTTATCTGTTGTGGTTATCCATAACTTCAGTTTAATCACGTATTCTTTTACAGTAACTTTGCTTCCCTTTCAGACCTCCCCTTGGACATATTAAATATAATTCCTCCATGACTTTTATTCTGTTCTCCTCTGCTATTACATTTATCTGTTGTGGTAACCCATAACTTCAGTTTAATCACGTATTCTTTTACAGTAACTTTGCTCCCCTTTCAGTCCTCCCCTTGGACATATTAAATATAATTCCTCCATGACTTTTATTCTGTTCTCCTCTGCTATTACATTTATCTGTTGTGGTTATCCATAACTTCAGCTTAATCACGTATTCTTTTACAGTAACTTTACTTCCCTTTCAGACCTCCCCTTGGACATATTAAATATAATTCCTCCATGACTTTTATTCTGTTCTCCTCTGCCATTACATTTATCTGCTGTGGTTATCCATAACTTCAGTTTAATCACGTATTCTTTTACAGTAACTTTGCTTCCCTTTCAGACCTCCCCTTGGACATATTACATATAATTCCTCCATGACTTTTATTCTGTTCTCCTCTGCTATTACATTTATCTGTTGTGGTTACCCATAACTTTAGTTTAATAACATATTCTTTTACA
Source organism: Protopterus annectens (assembly GCF_019279795.1). Classification (NCBI taxonomy): domain Eukaryota; kingdom Metazoa; phylum Chordata; order Ceratodontiformes; family Protopteridae; genus Protopterus; species Protopterus annectens. The sequence goes on from NC_056726.1 coordinate 1,338,481,163, forward strand.
GTAACTTTGCTTCCCTTTCAGACCTCCCCTTGGACATATTACATATAATTCCTCCATGACTTTTATTCTGTTCTCCTCTGCTATTACATTTATCTGTTGTGGTTTTCCATAACTTCAGTTTAATCACGTATTCTTTTACAGTAACTTTGCTTCCCTTTCAGACCTCCCCTTGGACATATTACATATAATTCCTCCATGACTTTTATTGTGTTCTCCTCTGCTATTACATTTATCTGTTGTGGTTACCCATAACTTCAGTTTAATCACGTATTCTTTTACAGTAACTTTGCTTCCCTTTCAGACCTCCCCTTGGACATATTAAATATAATTCCTCCATGACTTTTATTGTGTTCTCCTCTGCTATTACATTTATCTGTTGTGGTTATCCATAACTTCAGTTTAATCACGTATTCTTTTACAGTAACTTTGCTTCCCTTTCAGACCCCCCTTGGACATATTACATATAATTCCTCCATGACTTTTATTCTGTTCTCCTCTGCTATTACATTTATCTGTTGTGATTACCCATAACTTCAGTTTAATCACGTATTCTTTTACAGTAACTTTGCTTCCCTTTCAGACCTCCCTTGGACATATTACATATAATTCCTCCATGACTTTTATTCTGTTCTCCTCTGCTATTACATTTATCTGTTGTGGTTATCCATAACTTCCATTTAATCACGTATTCTTTTACAGTAACTTTGCTTCCCTTTCAGACCTCCCTTGGACATATTAAATATAATTCCTCCATGACTTTTATTCTGTTCTCCTCTGCTATTACATTTATCTGTTGTGGTTATCCATAACTTCAGTTTAATCACGTATTCTTTTACAGTAACTTTGCTTCCCTTTCTGACCTCCCCTTGGACATATTAAATATAATTCCTCCATGACTTTTATTCTGTTCTCCTCTGCTATTACATTTATCTGTTGTGGTTACCCATAACTTCAGTTTAATCACGTATTCTTTTACAGTAACTTTGCTTCCCTTTCAGACCTCCCCTTGGACATATTACATATAATTCCTCCATGACTTTTATTCTGTTCTCCTCCGCTTTTACATTTATCTGTTGTGGTTATCCATAACTTCAGTTTAATCACGTATTCTTTAACAGTAACTTTGCTTCCCTTTCAGACCTCCCCTTGGACATATTAAATATAATTCCTCCATGACTTTTATTCTGTTCTCCTCTGCTATTACATTTATCTGTTGTGGTTATCCATAACTTCAGTTTAATCACGTATTCTTTTACAGTAACTTTGCTTCCCTTTCAGACCTCCCCTTGGACATATTAAATATAATTCCTCCATGACTTTTATTCTGTTCTCCTCTGCCATTACATTTATCTGTTGTGGTTATCCGTAACTTCAGTTTAATCACGTACTCTTTTACAGTAACTTTGCTTCCCTTTCAGACCTCCCCTTGGACATATTACATATAATTCCTCCATGACTTTTATTCTGTTCTCCTCTGCTATTACATTTATCTGTTGTGGTTATCCATAACTTCAGTTTAATCACGTATTCTTTTACAGTAACTTTACTTCCCTTTCAGAACTCCCCTTGGACATATTACATATAATTCCTCCATGACTTTTATTCTGTTCTCCTCTGCTATTACATTTATCTGTTGTGGTTATCCATAACTTCAGTTTAATCACGTATTCTTTTACAGTAACTTTACTTCCCTTTCAGACCTCCCCTTGGACATATTAAATATAATTCCTCCATGACTTTTATTCTGTTCTCCTCTGCCATTACATTTATCTGTTGTGGTTTTCCATAACTTCAGTTTAATCACGTATTCTTTTACAGTAACTTTGCTTCCCTTTCAGACCTCCCCTTGGACATATTACATATAATTCCTCCATGACTTTTATTCTGTTCTCCTCTGCTATTACATTTATCTGTTGTGGTTACCCATAACTTCAGTTTAATCACATATTCTTTTACAGTAACTTTGCTTCCCTTTCAGATCTCCCCTTGGACATATTACATATAATTCCTCCATGACTTTTATTCTGTTCTCCTCTGCTATTACATTTATCTGTTGTGGTTATCCATAACTTCAGTTTAATCACGTATTCTTTTTCAGTAACTTTGCTTCCCTTTCAGACCTCCCCTTGGACATATTACATATAATTCCTCCATGACTTTTACTGTGTTCTCCTCTGCTATTACATTTATCTGTTGTGGTTACCCATAACTTCAGTTTAATCACGTATTCTTTTACAGTAACTTTGCTTCCCTTTCAGACCTCCCCTTGGACATATTAAATATAATTCCTCCATGACTTTTATTGTGTTCTCCTCTGCTATTACATTTATCTGTTGTGGTTATCCATAACTTCAGTTTAATCACGTATTCTTTTACAGTAAATTTGCTTCCCTTTCAGACCTCCCCTTGGACATATTACATATAATTCCTCCATGACTTTTATTCTGTTCTCCTCTGCTATTACATTTATCTGTTGTGATTACCCATAACTTCAGTTTAATCACGTATTCTTTTACAGTAACTTTGCTTCCCTTTCAGACCTCCCCTTGGACATATTACATATAATTCCTCCATGACTTTTATTCTGTTCTCCTCTGCTATTACATTTATCTGTTGTGGTTATCCATAACTTCCATTTAATCACGTATTCTTTTACAGTAACTTTGCTTCCCTTTCAGACCTCCCCTTGGACATATTAAATATAATTCCTCCATGACTTTTATTCTGTTCTCCTCTGCTATTACATTTATCTGTTGTGGTTATCCATAACTTCAGTTTAATCACATATTCTTTTACAGTAACTTTGCTTCCCTTTCTGACCTCCCCTTGGACATATTAAATATAATTCCTCCATGACTTTTATTCTGTTCTCCTCTGCTATTACATTTATCTGTTGTGGTTACCCATAACTTCAGTTTAATCACGTATTCTTTACAGTAACTTTGCTTCCCTTTCAGACCTCCCCTTGGACATATTACATATAATTCCTCCATGACTTTTATTCTGTTCTCCTCTGCTATTACATTTATCTGTTGTGGTTATCCATAACTTCAGTTTAATCACGTATTCTTTTACAGTAACTTTGCTTCCCTTTCAGACCTCCCCTTGGACATATTACATATAATTCCTCCATGACTTTTATTCTGTTCTCCTCTGCTATTACATTTATCTGTTGTGGTTATCCATAACTTCAGTTTAATCACGTATTCTTTTACAGTAACTTTACTTACCTTTCAGACCTCCCCTTAGACATATTAAATATAATTCCTCCATGACTTTTATTCTGTTCTCCTCTGCCATTACATTTATCTGTTGTGGTTATCCATAACTTCAGTTTAATCACGTACTCTTTTACAGTAACTTTGCTTCCCTTTCAGACCTCCCCTTGGACATATTAAATATAATTCCTCCATGACTTTTATTCTGTTCTCCTCTGCTATTACATTTATCTGTTGTGGTTATCCATAACTTCAGTTTAATCATGTATTCTTTTACAGTAACTTTGCTTCCCTTTCAGACCTCCCCTTAGACATATTAAATATAATTCCTCCATGACTTTTATTCTGTTCTCCTCTGCCATTACATTTATCTGTTGTGGTTATCCATAACTTCAGTTTAATCACGTACTCTTTTACAGTAACTTTGCTTCCCTTTCAGACCTCCCCTTGGACATATTAAATATAATTCCTCCATGACTTTTATTCTGTTCTCCTCTGCTATTACATTTATCTGTTGCGGTTATCCATAACTTCAGTTTAATCACGTATTCTTTTAGAGTAACTTTGCTTCCCTTTCTGACCTCCCCTTGGACATATTAAATATAATTCCTCCATGACTTTTATTCTGTTCTCCTCTGCTATTACATTTATCTGTTGTGGTTACCCATAACTTCAGTTTAATCACGTATTCTTTACAGTAACTTTGCTTCCCTTTCAGACCTCCCCTTGGACATATTACATATAATTCCTCCATGACTTTTATTCTGTTCTCCTCTGCTATTACATTTATCTGTTGTGGTTATCCATAACTTCAGTTTAATCACGTATTCTTTTACAGTAACTTTGCTTCCCTTTCAGACCTCCCCTTGGACATATTACATATAATTCCTCCATGACTTTTATTGTGTTCTCCTCTGCTATTACATTTATCTGTTGTGGTTATCCATAACTTCAGTTTAATCACGTATTCTTTTACAGTAACTTTACTTCCCTTTCAGACCTCCCCTTGGACATATTAAATATAATTCCTCCATGACTTTTATTCTGTTCTCCTCTGCTATTACATTTATCTGTTGTGGTTATCCATAACTTCAGTTTAATCATGTATTCTTTTACAATAACTTTGCTTCCCTTTCAGACCTCCCCTTAGACATATTAAATATAATTCCTCCATGACTTTTATTCTGTTCTCCTCTGCCATTACATTTATCTGTTGTGGTTATCCATAACTTCAGTTTAATCACGTACTCTTTTACAGTAACTTTGCTTCCCTTTCAGACCTCCCCTTGGACATATTACATATAATTCCTCCATGACTTTTATTCTGTTCTCCTCTGCTATTACATTTATCTGTTGTGGTTACCCATAACTTCAGTTTAATCACGTATTCTTTTACAGTAACTTTGCTTCCCTTTCAGACCTCCCCTTGGACATATTAAATATAATTCCTCCATGACTTTTATTCTGTTCTCCTCTGCTATTACATTTATCTGTTGTGGTTATCCATAACTTCAGTTTAATCACGTATTCTTTTACAGTAACTTTGCTTCCCTTTCAGACCTCCCCTTGGACATATTAAATATAATTCCTCCATGACTTTTATTCTGTTCTCCTCTGCTATTACATTTATCTGTTGTGGTTACCCATAACTTCAGTTTAATGATGTATTCTTTTACAGTAACTATGCTTCCCTTTCAGACCTCCCCTTGGACATATTAAATATAATTCCTCCATGACTTTTATTCTGTTCTCCTCTGCTATTACATTTATCTGTTGTGGTTATCCATAACTTCAGTTTAATCACGTACTCTTTTACAGTAACTTTGCTTCCCTTTCAGACCTCCCCTTGGACATATTACATATAATTCCTCCATGACTTTTATTCTGTTCTCCTCTGCTATTACATTTATCTGTTGTGGTTACCCATAACTTCAGTTTAATCACGTATTCTTTTACAGTAACTTTGCTTCCCTTTCAGACCTCCCCTTGGACATATTAAATATAATTCCTCCATGACTTTTATTCTGTTCTCCCCTGCTATTACATTTATCTGTTGTGGTTACCCATAACTTCAGTTTAATCACGTATTCTTTTACAGTAACTTTGCTTCCCTTTCAGACCTCCCCTTGGACATATTAAATATAATTCCTCCATGACTTTTATTCTGTTCTCCTCTGCTATTACATTTATCTGTTGTGGTTATCCATAACTTCAGTTTAATCACGTATTCTTTTACAGTAACTTTGCTTCCCTTTCAGACCCCCCTTGGACATATTACATATAATTCCTCCATGACTTTTATTCTGTTCTCCTCTGCTATTACATTTATCTGTTGTGGTTATCCATAACTTCAGTTTAATCACGTATTCTTTTTCTTCTTCATTCTTTTTTGCTTTCTCTTTTCCTTCTCCTTCTCCTGTCCTCCTTCATATCTCATACGTAACATTCTTTCAACCATATTCATATCTCTTACATTTATATTTTTAAACTCCAAAACAAATGCATAGATGCTAAATGTACAATAAGATTTGTTAAATGCCACACTCCTTCTTTTTTATTATATACTGTACCTCTTCTCACATGATTCAGCATTGTCCCCAAGGTGAAACAAAAAAACAAATCTCTAACAACTTTTTTTCCAATTTATTTGGAAAATTATATACACCTCCCAGATATAAAAAATTCCCAAAATATTTGTATTTAACATGCACTTATGAACCTATAAACTTTTTAAGAAAGGGCATGTTAAAGCTTTTACACCATAAAACCAGTCTTCCAGTGTTACTTTCCATTAATCATTTACACTTTTGTGTATTTTGAATTTCACCCCAAAAGACGTTTATTTTTTTGCATAAAATATCCTGTTTACTTCTTTGTCTCTCCAAATCCTTTATTATTGTCTCATTTAACTGTAACTCTGCTTTTTTCAATGATTTTTCAATCTCCACCACAACTTCACTCATCCGGCCATTATATTTTAATATAATAACAAGATCATCAACATAAAGCAAACATATTGGGATATTAACTCCATGGATAATGTAATTTCCCATTTCCCAACCTGCATGCCTCATTTCACACATAGAAGTTTGAATTATTGAGTTTATCCCTAATTCAAACACATAATGAACTTTCTTGCTTTACTCTTTTTCTTAGTTTTACTTTTTACACCATCCATCCATTCACCATTACCTTCGCCCAGCAATTTTCATTGCATGTTCTTATTCTTTCCATAAGCCTCAAGAATCCTCCACATCATTTCATGACTTACTTTATCAAAATCTTTTGCTATGCCATATGTCAATATTCCTTCTTCTCTGTTTTCTGTCAATATCATTTTTATAATTTCTTTAAATATTATTAACATTTCATTTACCTTTCTAGCACAAATACTGAAAAATTATATGGAGCTGCTTACTTCTTGGTGTTTGGTGTGATGGATTTGAAGTCTTCTTAAGACACACAGTCTTGCTGTGCTGTTTACTGCTGAATCAGAGACACATAGCTCTGCATGACTCCATCTGTAGTCTGTTTAAAGCACCAAGCCTTTCAAATTGCACACTGATAAAGAAATATATTTTGCAGCTATAAGCACAGTTACAGATAACTTATTTTATAACAAACCACACGTAGTCTGTCAGATTTGTAGCATATATTTACAAAGTTTTCCTTCATTACACATATGAATGATGACTTCTACAAAATACCTCTCTCTGTCCTTCTCTCACATAACTGAATTACTACAATAGCTATATACAGAGCTAGTCACGCACACAAGAGATTGTTATTTCCTCTTGGTATATTTTTCTGGTCTTCTATGGGAAGTCACATAATGTCTGTTTTTAGACTTTTCTATTGTCCTTTTGTGATTTAAGCACTTTTGCTGATGTGAGGATGCCATTCTGAAAGGAAACATCTGTATAAGCTGTTCCTACTGGAAAAACATCACGTATTGCTGAATTTATAAAAAAGGATGTCTGTTAATAGATATTTGTTCTACAAACATGAGAAAATCATGTAATGCTTGTTTTCCAGTATTGCTTTGTTAGGCATTTCCTGATGCTGTGAAGAGAAGCCTGTCTGTTATACATATAGTATGAATGCACATTGTAAACTCTATACATATATTCAAGCAAACTTTTTCTTTCAGCATATTTACAACATAATTAAGTTCAGCCTTATATTCATAATATCTAGCAATTCCCTCTGTTTTTAAACATATCCAAAACATTCTATATAAAAAACACATTAAGAAATAAAACCTTTAGTCTTTTTTGATACAAGTCAAAATGCAATTTTACATAGTTAATACAATGAAAACATGTATTACTACCAAACCTGAATGTATTTAACAACTTTTTATTTTGCAGACCATTGTGTGAAAATATTTTATCAGTTATGAGCTGTGTCTGTTTTAATTTTACTTGATTAATTTATTATTTTGCAATCACAGGATTTAATTTATGACTTAGAATTGTTTCATTAACTCTTTGCAACTGTTGAATTAACTATAAGAGACAAGAACCATGTGCTACTGCAAGCATTTATATACTACTGAAAATATACAGTTTCACTGTCATTTTAACCATCACATTGTGTTCATGTCTCTGAACTGCTCAATAACATCTTGGTAAAATACTGAACTGGGCTTAGATAATAAATATTTGAAAGCAATTATTTTACTGGGGTAAAACCAGTGATATTACAACTTGACAAATTACTTTTGAACTTATTACAATGTATCCTGATCAGTATGTATTTACACAGACTGTTTGCTATTTATGCATTTCAATCTAGTAGGTATCCTGGACCCATTGTTTTAAAACATGTTTTTTCACACATATTTATTACTAGACATTCATTTAATTTGTATTGAATTCTTCTGCATTTGCACATACAAAGACTATCATTTGTACTGAATTCTTCTGCATTTGTACATACAATGACTATAAAGTACATTTAGTCTAATCTTACAAATTTAATAACATTAATATTGAGCAAAATCTTGGAAAATGTTTATGTCTCTTTAGAAATATCTAGTGGAACTGGCACCAAATCCATATGTCATGTTATTTTAAACTACATACTCAGCAATTAGAAATATTCATGCTTTTTTATACCAACATTGTTTTGTCAAAAGCATATTAAAAATAGTGACCAATCTTGTTCAGTTTTTTTACATGTCTTTACTCTCTCTTGTATAGCTGTAATCAATTTTAAGCCATCTCTTGTTTTTTAAACCATCTCTTATATAGCTTTACAATTTAACAGGTTGTAAATACAATTTAATTCTAAACAATACAATAATAACCATTATGATAGCTATTAACAACTTGTAAAATATCTTATCCTGTCAGGTTTAATCCAGTTTACCAGTATTTTTAATACACTAATACCTGTTTTTCCCCCATAAAAGAGTATTGTCAAGAAGGAATGAGATATTTTTTTCCTGTAGCTTTATTTCTGACCATTGTTGTTTATTTTTTCTGTAGCTTTATTTCAGACCCTTGTTTATTTTTTTCTGTAGCTTTATTTCAGACCCTTGTGCAGTACTGCTTATACAGTCAGTGTAAAACTGAGAAAGTACCCCTCCCTGTAGTATTGCACTATTGTTTATCTGCTTTATGCTGTGAGAATAGAATGTATGTCAGCCCAACACTTTGGTTATACATTTATTTTATTAGGTTACTAAACAATAGACCTTTGTCTGATTTGATCATTTTTTATAAAGCTTTTGCTGTTTATTACCTCTAGTAGGTATTTACACCCTTCTGCACAATTGATTTTAACTGTATGTATACTATAGCCCATTTGCTGGCTGTACTTGATGCAACTGAGGTTTTTTTTGTCCTTTTAACATTTACTTGGAAACAGATTATCAGTGACATCTATGCACAATTGTGACATTTTATTACAATTACCAAATAGTGTTGCCTGTAAACATTTTAACAATTATGTTTTAATAACAATGATGCTTTAGAAAAAACTCAAGCTACTTGTCTGGCAATCAGTCTTGTTGTTTATCTTATCTTTCCAACATTTCCTGTAACTATTCATTCAGTCTAGGAAGGTCTGAGCTCACATTTTGTACTCTATAAACTATAATTAATTCGTTTGGCATTTTTCCTTTAATGTGATTGTGATTTGCATAGCTATGCATTTATACAACATAAATAGACATTATTTTACAATTACCTTACATGGATTTCAGTATTTTTTTATTTATTTATCTATTTAACTGTCCTGCCATTAATTTTACAAAAGCTGCTTGACTAATACCATCTGTGATTTTATTTATTTTTAAAATTAAGAATTTTAACTGTTTGGTGTTACTATACAATTATAACATATGTTTATTTATATTTGCTGTTGTCTGCCTTTTGCTTTTGTGCATTGTAAACAAATGTACTCTAGATGAAAAGAACACACATGCATGTCTGTCTTGTATATGTATATCTTTATACAAGCATGTCATGTCCCTACCATCCTAGCATGCATGCTTAACCATTTTCAAAACATAAACATATTATACAATATATTTCTTTTGCACAGATTAACTGTGTATGCAGAAAATTCCCAGTCTTTGTCAGTTGATCTAATTTATTTCCTTTATCCTGCAACTGCTGTTGAATTTCCTGTGATGTTGCATGGTCTTTCTGACATTCTTTAGTAAGCTGTTCTGCTGAATTTGAAACTCCTATGCACTTTTGAAAAGATGTGTGTATAACTTGTCTAAGCTTCCTGAACTCATTGTGTCTGTCTTTTAGAAGTTTATTACATTTCTTTGTAACAAAATGTACTAGAGTTTCTATCAGTAACTGATTTGACTGTTGTTGCAACTCTGAAATAAACCTTTTACATCTGGTGACAGAACATAACTGTCTAACATTTGAATATAATGTCAACATATTAACATTTCTTGGTTCTTTACCTTTACAATTTTTGTCTGTACAGTCTAACCTTTGGATAATGGCATGCACTGTATTTTTATGACATTGTACACACAATAAACATTTTTATACCACACATGATTTTATTTCAGATACCAGTCAAATATTATAATCCATTTGCATAATGCCTTACTATCAAATTGCAATCCATTTGCATAATGCCTTACTATTAACTTGCCCTAATAAGGTTTTACATTTGCTAATATGCTGTATATACATTTATTCTGTTATTATTATTACCTCTATGGCATTCATACTGTATGCAACACAGAATAATTTTTTTACCAGTCAAAAAACAGGCAGATGGCCAAGCTGCTTTACTGTAGATGGTTGAAAAGTTTCTGTAGTCACGTGTGAAGTTGGTACAGCAAAACTGGCAGAGTCAGTCTTACAACTTCGTCTTGTACCTTTTCTGGAGAATTTATGGAACTGCTCAACCTTCCTGCAATGCAGTCTCACCGGATTTAGATGTCTATTAAACTGTATTGCTACAAACTGTTGAAAACTGTAGAAATCTGAAGTACTTCACATAAACGTTACTGTGCTTTTACAGGAGTGACATTACCCATTCACTCCTCCTGTTTTTGGATACAGGCTAGGAACGTTGTCAAAGGGTCACCATTGAAAAATTATATTGAGCTGCTTACTGTGGGATGGATTTGAAGTCTTCTTAAGACACACAGTCTTAATGTGCTGTTTACTGCTGAATCAGAGACACATAGCTCTGCATGACTCCATCTGTAGTCTGGTTAAAGCACCAAGCCCTTCAAATTGCACACTGATAAAGAAATATATTTTGCAGCTATAAGCACAGTTACAGATAACTTATTTTATAACAAACAACACGTAGTCTGTCAGATTTGTAGCATATATTTACAAAGTTTTCCTTCATTACACATATGAATGATGACTTCTACAAAATACCTCTCTCTGTCCTTCTCTCACATAACTGAATTACTACAATAGCTATATACAGAGCTAGTCACGCACACAAGAGATTGTTATTTCCTCTTGGTTTATTTTTCTGGTCTTCTATGGGAAGTCACATAATGTCTGTTTTTAGACTTTTCTATTGTCCTTTTGTGATTTAAGCACTTTTGCTGATGTGAGGATGCCATTCTGAAAGGAAACATCTGTATAAGCTGTTCCTACTGGAAAAACATCACGTATTGCTGAATTTATAAAAAAGGATGTCTGTTAATAGATATTTGTTCTACAAACATGAGAAAATCATGTAATGCTTGTTTTCCAGTATTGCTTTGTTAGGCATTTGCTGATGCTGTGAAGAGAAGCCTGTCTGTTATACATATAGTATGAATGCACATTGTAAACTCTATACATATATTCAAGCAAACGTTTTCTTTCAGCATATTTACAACAGAATTAAGTTCAGCCTTATATTCATAATATCTAACAAATACCATCCCCTATCAGATTCCACAATACCCTTTGCATCCTTATTTGTGATATCATCATAAATATTTTATAATCCATACTCCCTAATGTTATTATTCTCCAATTTTTTATATATTTTTTCTTATCTTTCTTTCAAATACATTTTTCTTCTCCATCACAATTTTTTTCTTTTTTAAAGCCATCATGTAACCACTCATTCAATAATTCATAATTTTTTTCATTCATATACATATATTGTAAAGTCCATAACTTAACCTATCTAATTCTGGTGTTGATTATTTTCTCTTCTTTACTGTGTCCAATTCTTCCATACCAATCTTTTTTCTAAGTCAACTTTTTTCAGATATTTTAGCAATTCACTTTTCCTCTTCCACCTATTCGTTTTCGTATATCTTACAAATTAATATTTCAACAAGTGTCATAATTTCTTATAGTCCATATTTAACCTGACATTTCTCATCAGAAATTACATCCTTTTGTCTTTGTCTTTGCCTTACCTTAACTCATTTTCCTAAAAGTGGTAAAACTTCTTCTTTCCTTCCTTTTAAAAAAATATTTTCTGTACAACATTGTCTTTTTATTTGTCTTATTCTATTACCTTCTTGTTCTACCTAATTTTCAGATTTTTTTTTACAATTTTCTAATAATCTTTCTTATCTTTCCGTCTTGTCCTTTTTCTACCCCTAAATAATTTGTTATATTTTTTCTTATATAAAACACACCATGTCCAATTTCTATAATGACATGATGTGTGTTCATCCCATTTTTGTTCTGTTTTTATTTATGTTTTATTTATATCTCTGGGCAATCTTTTTATCATTTTACCTTCCTTTATAATATCTAATAATAATAACCCAGAATGCTATGTGATCTAAACATTTATCAGCTTTTACACCTCCCATTATTTTTCATTTCCATAGAATACATAATATAATCCATCTCAATTTTAATTATCCCTCTTTGATAAGACCATTCTCTTTTTTCTCCTATTTGTAACCCTCCATGCTTAACAACTTCCTTCATGCTCTTAATATCCAGTGGTATCTTTCATTTTTCCTTCCTTAAATTACAGTTAAAATATCCAATCATAACTGCTGACATATTCACTAACACATTTTTTTTAATTTTTCAAACATTTTCCTCTTCTTCATCACATTTGTGCATACATAAAATTTTATGTAATCGCATACTCTTTTCTTTTTTCTTATATCACTTATTACAATTCTTCCTGGTATTACTACTATCATTTCCATTGTTTTATTTCATCACTTATTATCAAAACTGTTATACCTGAGCACATCTCATTTCCAAAAGATCATAAAATCTTCTTCCCTTAATATGCATCAATTTTACTTCTTTTAATTTTCTAACATACTTTGTATCTAATAAACATATACCATCTGCATTAATTTTTCTACACCATTCCACTACTGTTAAAGTTCTGGTTTCATTTATAATACTGTTTACATTTACTGCTAATCCAGCCACACATCCATAGCCCCATTTCATTCCATGTTTGCACATGGTGTCAGGGTTTTACTTCAGTAGTGACCATGATGTAAATCCAGTGCATTCAGAAGCATCATTTTCCTTTTTTGCTTCCTTATTACTTCCAGATTTTATTTATCCTCACCCTTCCACCTATCAATCTTTCATTTTCCTGTTTATTTTCTTTTCCTGTGGCAGAATTCCGCTATTCATGTTCATCACTTCTTAATACTACATATCTAATTTTTTTCCTGTAATTCAACATTTTTCCAGTACCAACACCCTTCATTCCATCTTTATTCATAACAATGTCATTTTCTTTTTCTGTAATTCCACCTATACCACATTATTTTTCTATAATATTTTCCTCAGAATGTCATCAATCTGAAGTACATTTCTCTTCTGCTAACCTTACTTTTCCCTAGCATATGGTATTCAATCCAAAATGCCCAATCGTATTATATCCCCTACACTTTGAGTTGTAGTTTTCTGTAAGTTTGGCCTCTTTCTACACATTGACATCTTTCCCTTTGGCATTCCTGTACTAAAATATTTTCTTCTTCACGAAAAAAAAGCCTAGGTCTGGCCCTGTATTTTACAGTCCCCCCTTTACCATTTATATTTATTACATTTGAAGTACACTTAATTTTCCCTTCATAAACATCTATTGTACCCTCTCACCCATATTTTACTTTCATTATGTATATATATATATATATATATATATATATATATATATATTTTTTTTTTTTAATGTCATACACAGCATACAGCACTGCATTCAGACAAAAAGATCAAATTCATCCAAACTCCTAAACTGAACATTTTTTTTCATAATTGCATTCTGAAATTAAAAAAATAGCCTTTCCACAGTGCAGTTATTTTTCTTTTTATCCACCCCATTCATCATTTTTTCTAATAAATTAAATGTCTCAAAAGTCATTTTGCAGAAATCCTCTGACCCCAGAAAGTAATATAGTAAGCACCAGTTGTTTTTTTTTTTCATGTACTGCTGTCCTTCATCTTGATTTTTTCCCTCCTTCTTCACTATCTTCAGTCTATTTCCCTTTTTAACCCCGTCTGCAAATGATAAATTCATAGTCATGTTCTTGTTGTCAGCTCATACCTTTAAAACTAGTTTCTCCACTAGCCGGACATATGCTAGTTTACTTTTTTCCAGACTCCCCCTGTATTCTTCTCCTTTCCCAGTTTTGCAGGCATTCCTTTTTCTACTTCCTCTCTGATTACATGACCCACTACTTCATTCCAACTTGCTGCTTCTCCGTTTTCCAGATCATCCTAATTAAATGACTCCAAAAGTGCTGCCATTAACATTCCTCCTCCTCCTTCAGTCTCTGATACCACAAACTCCTCACATTCATATTCAGCATTTATGTCAATCTGATTCTGCTCTACTTCACTCATAATCTTGTCCCTTCTCTCCGCTTCCATCTTGATTCTCTTCCTCAGCATTGCAATACCCTTCTGATACCACTTAGTGGCAAAAAAGAGTAAGGGAAGTTCCCCACTGCCCTGGCCAATTTTCTCCTAATCACTATAAATACCACCTTAGTTCTCCCTTGAAAAGAAACTACTGGTGAAGTAGGACTAACCCAAAAAAAGTATACATTAAAAAAATAAAAGCAATCATGCAGAAACTATACCACTAAAGATATCACTTCCTAATCACAGAGGTGTTAATTATTAAAATGCAGTAGTAAACACATCAAATAGGATTCATTAAAATGCTCAACACTTACATAAATTGTCCTGCTCAGGTTGGTCAATTAGTATGATGGGAAGAAACTGTGATTAAGACAGAGAGGTACAGCTGCAATGAGAAAGATCTTTTTATCACCTCATTGCATGTCTCTGAATCAAACACTGTGCAGTCAGACCTGACCTCACTAATGTTTTCCCTAGTGGCCTATGAATTCCGTTAGCAAAAGCATATCCCTTAAACACACACACACACACTCAGACCATTCTTATTTTAGCCAATTAAACATTGCAAGTTTAGATCTAAATGTAATCTCTCAGGCATGAATGGGCTCTGCGTAAGGATTAGCAAAACCTGAATAATGTAATATCACAATCATGTCACTCCAATGCATGAGCTGCAAAGGAAATAAACCAGTTTTTCTGCCTAACAGCCAGTCATTTTTTTTTTGTGCTTTAACCGTGATTGTAAGAGAATTTTGCCTAATATGCCACTGAGAACATTTTACAAGAACAGTGAATACTATATACAATTATAGTAGTGCAGGAAAAAGCATGTTTGATATTGAATGACCTCTGCTTGATTTGTATCAAATTTATATGAAAAGGGACTTTTAAATAATAGCACAGCCAGTAAGAGATGTAAATAGTTAAGAAACATGGATAAAAACCCTCTGCTGTGACCCCACTTTTCATAAGCATCATATATCCACAACACACCATACCAGACACTGTGTACCATAAAGCACATAATTTATGTTGAGTCTCTAGAGAAAAGTTTGCCAAAGCCTCCTAGAACACACTTAAAGATATCAGCTTCTGTTGCCCAAGGCAATACCTGCTCCTTCTCTATTCCCACTACTGCAACTCCACACAGATCACACAACGTTCACCTGGAAAGCAGAATTAAGCCTGTAATATGTTTCGACACAGGGAAATGTTTCAATCATAACTGACTCTATAGTTAATCATGGAGAATCAACATTCACCAAACAGGACAAGAAAAGGGTGACTGTCATCTACTTTCCAGTGCCAGGATCTGTTATGTCAGAAGAGCAGTAAGCTCAGTTAAACCAAACAATTAAGATTACAACCTAGTAGTGGCCAATGTAGACATGAATGACCACAGGTGCTCCACAAATTATACATGTGTTAGAGGCAGGAAAAATGCTGTTCTTGAGTAGTAGTTTGCCTTCAACAAGAAAGATGCCTAGATACCAGGAAAGATAATTAGCTTTAGCAACTGGATAAATAGCTGGAGTCATTCAAAGAGGATGAGATGGGAGATAAGACTTTGTGTTACACTTAGGATTATACCTCTCATACCAAAGCTTTCATATTGGCTGAAGTCGTTCCTGACCCATAATGCCTTTTCAGGCAGAGTCTCCCTACTGTACATTCATGCATAGCAACGTCAAGCCTAAATTCAGAGACCAAAAGTAATATTCCTAATGACCACATAAAGTACCAGACTGCATTCTCATCTGCACCAAGTATGCACTATCTGAGCCTCTACTTAAACTGTTCGACATCAGCCTATCCACAGGGTTTGAGCCTTATGCCTGAAGGACAGCCACTATGACTCCACTACACAAGGGTGACCCCTCAATAGACACAGGTAATTACAGGCCCATCAACCTAACCAATCGTATATGATTTACCATGTAATGTATCATACCAGAACTTATCTATGTACACATAGGCAATTTAACTGATCTAGTCCACACTCAGTTTGTGTGTGTAAAGTGCAGGTTCACCTATCTTCTGAACCTAGTGAACTTCTTTGAAAAGGTTACAGAGGCTGTGGACAATGGTCGTACTGTGTGCACTTATCCCGACCAGGTGAAGGCACTATCCCCCATGCTGGTATTACTGAAAAGTTAGAAAAGCATAATGCAAACCTCTACTTTGTCCATGTGATTGAAAATTGGCTACCCCATCTAGAGATAGTTGCTGGCACCTTCTCTGAACATAACATTGAACTACTGGAGTACCAAAGGAATCAATGCTGAGCAGTACCCTCTTAGGCACTGTTATCCACGTATCCACTGATACTAAACAGTCCCAACAAGGGCTGGAATATGCACATACCTAATACACCAAAAATCATCTCGTGAAAAATCCAAAAAATGAAACATGGTAGCATTCAGCACAAAAGCTGTTCCCACCTTGTATATGTGGAACTCATCTTCCATCAGATATGTTCAAAAGAGATCTGGGTACTTTTGTGGACAACTCTCTGTTTCTCTCCTTCCCTCATCCGATCATCATTTTTCCACTGAAATCTGTAAATCCTTCTATTTGACCCAGCTAATCACCAAGGTAATATTTTAGCATGCAAATAAGTGCAGTTTTTGTTTCCCAAAACTGAAACTTTTGGATATAACAAAACTTTTGTCATTGTCATTTGGTATTGTGCGCATGTGTGTGGTTATATGATACGTGTGTGTCTGAATGTCTTATGTAGTGATACTGTTTGAGAAAAGGTTTTTCCTAAAGTAATGCCTGGGTTTAGGGGTTTTGACAGGTTTAGGATTAGGGTTAGAGTTATCATGCATGAGTAAGGTAGCACAGGGTGACAAATACCTGCTTACAGTAATTCTGAGCCACAGGGGAAAGTAAAGTGGTTCCTTTCCTTTGGTGGTAGGCAAAAAATAAGTCAGATATACATGTTTCCAGCAGTATGGAAGTCACATTTTATAATGTTTATATTTAAGAATCCCCATATATAATGGTAGGATGTTGGCTGTTGTTGCCTCTTCTGCCCCTGCAATGCTCCAGGCACTTGAACAGCTCCATGGCTTAGACAGATAAAAGCATAACTAAGACCCAGATGACCTGAGTTTGTTTAGTGGCAACAGATTCTGATGGAGCTAGTCAGAGAGGGAGAAGAGTGAGTAGCTGATACTGGTTTACCTATCCTGGTGTGAGGGAGGTTGTACTAATAGCCAGTGGATGCTGGGTAATTACCAGTGCTAGGCCAGGCTACCAGCAACAACTGGGCTATGAGGGGGGCATGCATCCCAAGCAGTGCAAACTGTAGCAAGATCCAGGGGTAAGCAGTAGGGCAGCTATACAGAGACTAACTCTGTGCGGGGAATACACCACAAAAAACCACCCCGATGGCTAACTGGATAGGTTCACAGGTTCATGGATTAGTACTAGGCTAACTGCCTTACTGGGTCATTTTAAGCCTAGCCAATTACTCCACATGAGAATCTAGCTCTGTAACTTCTGTTTGTGAGTCAAAAACCTTAACCATTATACCAAGCAGCAAGTTTTTTCCCCATGGTCAGCTCTTGCCCTGAGGTAGAATGAAAGGAATTCACCAAGCACCTTAGATAATGCCAACATAGACCACTGGACTTCCTGCTGTAATCACTGCCAGACTGGAAAAACATGTTAGCCAATGATGAAAAGTCTTGACCACTCACACAGAACTACTTGATTGGTTCCTGGACAGTATCGTTAAAATGTGAGAGGACTTGAGGATGGGGCATCCATGATGCTTGCCTTGATGACCTCCGCCAGGTTGATCAAGTGCAAGTTCTTCTGGGCACACATTGCTGCCACCATTGACCATTCTTACTTCATCAGCAATGTCTCTAAAAGGTCAAATGACTAAAGATGACACTTTTTATCTCAGCTTAGCAGCAGTTTCACCTCAAGAAGATTGCAAGGGGGTAATGCAGAGCTGAAGTTTCTGAGTTCTTTGCTTATGTAAGGTTCTGTGAAACATTAATGTAATTAGAATTAGTTAAAGGATTCCATGGATAAGGAACACCCTTATAAGCAGACTTCCCTACTATGTTCAGTGCTTTAAAGTTCCTATATGAGGGGTCATGGTTTAGAAAAGCACACTTAGAGTGTACTGGTAATAAAGATCTGGATTACACCAACAATCTGTTACAATATATTTGATTGAATACATCAGATGTATGTGATCCCAGAAATTAAACTTGGGCCCAATCATCTTTCAGAGATGCTTTTTGGAAAAAAAAACTTTTATTGATCCCATCAATCTAATTGTAAGATCAATGGGGAAAAAAGATCTCTGAAAAGCCTAATAATATTTGTATGCTAACTTCTTTGAATCAAGAACATAAGAAGATGACAGACTCTCGGACAGGTAGATTTTCTGCCTCAAGAAAAAAAAAGATTGGAAACCTGACTTTCGTCTCCCCATTGGAAGCATAATAATATGTTTAAGGGATTTTGCATCCCTCCTTTTTTTCTTTTGTCAGAATAAAGAAATGGAAGTGGATGAAGACAAAGAAGCATAAGATGGTGTGTTTGAAAGACCATCACTGATAATACTAGATCCAGCCTACAACTACATACTGATGTTTCCCAAACAGCTTATGTAAACAATTTATAGTCAAATCACAGAAGCTGGAGTTCTATGATAGGGCCCTGGCTTGCTCCTAGTACATCAAAGACATACTAAAGTCAGTTACAGGGCCTTACTCTCTGACTGGGTGCAGTTTGTGGCATAGCTGCTTAAACTGTGGTTAGTTTAATACTAAGACTGCCAAGGGTTGAGAACATGAGTAGGTGTCTGTCTCCAAAATATGATGGATTAGTGACTAGATGTAATATCAGAGTAGTTGGATATGCTTATTCATGTATAGTTAATATCTGCTGCAATGAACAGCTAGGGACTAATGGCATCTGGTTAGGTTAAAAAAACAAGAAGTTCAAGAATGGGTTGGCTGCTGAAAAGGTCAGGGAATGTGGAATGAGCTGCAGTTTAGTATTCAGTAATATGCTTTATTTATTTTCTAAACTGCTATAACTAGAAGTGTTTATATTATCAAACAATACCTATAGCGTTTTTTCTCATTCATATTATCAAGCAATACCTACATCTTTTTTTTTTCTCATTCTGTGAATTTATTTTCTTGGCATTGCTGACCTTTTTACATATTTATTTCCTTTCTTTTTACTTTTTGACATGTTGTTGACCAGGATAGCCTACTCGACAGTGCCCAGTTTCAGAGGGGACATGGGTTGTAAGCATAAAATACAGTGATACTGCTTACAAAAGAAAAGATATATCTTAAAACCATCAAAAGCAATAGCAGTGTAGATCAGAGTGTATGCATGTTTTATTATAGGTTCATAGGTTCATAGGTTTATACTAGGCTATCTGCCCTAAGGCATTTATAAGCCTAGCCCAAATTTTTGTGGCTTACGCCACCCCTTATATGAAAAAATACTGTGCCCATTAGTTTGTTGTGCCTCTGTCCAGCAGTGACACAGAGATGATTCCCGGGGTAAACCTACGATCTCCCATCCACAGGTCTAGATTTCTCTTGAACAGAGTCAGCGAGGTGCTCTGCCTCACATGGACCGGGATTTTATTCCACAGCATAGGGAGTCTCTGAGTGATAAATCTATCCCTCCAGCACGTCCTATTTATATCCGTGCTAAGGTTTAAGTCGCTTGCTCTAGTGGTTTTGGTGGATTTGGATTTTTGAGGTGGAGCATGTCCATTAATTCCGGGTTGGACATGGCCTTGTATGTCAGGCACATGTCACCTCTGAGCAGACGGTATGCGACTGAATAGAGCTGGAGTTTCTTCAATCTGGCAGCATATGACAGATTTTGGAGTCCCTTTATCCTTTTGGTGAGGAACTTTTGGGGTCTCTCCAATTGCTGCAGATGTCGGGTGAGATACATCCCGAATGGGGCATTGTACTCGATCATTGGTCTGATAAGTGAAGAGTACAGGGGAACAATGACCTCACTAGATCTCGATGTGAATCCCTTCATGATCAGGTGGGCAATGTAGAAGGTCTTTCTAACCACTTTAGCAACGTGAGTGTCAAAAGAAAGGCCACTGTCAACCTGGGTCCCCAGGTCCCTGATAACCTCTTCTGTGCTTAGTGGATTGCCACCTATATGGTAGCTTGGGGTTACCTTGTTTTTCCCGAAGGGTATGACTATACATTTTTTGGTGTTTAACTTCAGGCCATGGCTCTGGCACCAGCTATCTGTTTCCGTGAGTCCCTTCTGAAGGATATCCGTGTCCGATGCACTTTCCACTATGGCCCAGTTTGCAGTCGTCTGCAAACTTTGTCAGCCAAAGTCCTCCCATGTTGGCCTGTACTTCTGAGAAGTAGATGCCAAACAATAGGGGGCCAAGGACCGAGCCCTGTGGGACACCACTTGTGATCGGCTTGGAGTCAGACACAGCGCCAGCAACTCTAACCCTGTGGGTTCTGTCCTTAAGCCAGTTTGCAACCCATCTTGTGACATATGGGTTTACATTTAAGCTGGTAAGTTTTTCTACAATACCCGAGTGGGGTATTGTGTCGAAAGCCTTTGCAAGGTCAAGGTAGGCTATATGGACTGCCTTTCCCTCATCAATGGCCTTGGTGACTGTTTTGAAGAAGTCGACCAAGTTCAAAAGGCATGATCTTCCCTTGACAAAGCCAAACTGGGTCGGGTCCAATGTCTGCAAGTCCCCTATATCTTTGTTTATGAGCTCCATTATGATCCTCTCCATAGCTTTGCAGACTAGACTTGTTAAGCTTATGGGGCAGTAATTACCAGGGTCCGTTGAGGCGCCGCCTTTGTGGAGTGGGACCACAGTTGCCGTACGCCACTCCTTGGGCACGTATCCTGTGGTAAGGCTGAGATTAAACAGCTGCCTTATGTGCGGGTTTAATTCCTCATTTAGCTCGTGTAGCACACAGCCGGGGACACCATCCGGTCCCATTGATGCTGTGTTTTTAGCTTTAGAGAGAGCAGCTTTCACCTGCGCATTTGAGATGTCCGGGAGGCTACACTCGGCTGGGATAGTTATCTCTCCTTTAGGGGAGGGGGGTGAAGTTTGCACTGAACCTGTCTGCCAGTATGTTGGCAATGTCTGTGGGTTCAGTGATTTTTGCATCATTTTGGACTAATTCTGAGCATATCTGGGAGTTTCCACCCAGGTTCCTAACATAGCTGAAAAAGGCCTTATGATTGTCCTTTGAATCCATGGCAATTTTTCTCTCAAAATTGGCCTTAGTTGATTTTATGAGTGCTCGTATTTTTTACTAATAATGATCAGGGTGACTTCCCTTTTATGGATTTTGTTCTATCATGTAATAGCTTTCTCCTCTTATTGTAAAGTTTGTTAATGGCTGGGGTCTACCAGACTGGATGTTTGCCCTTTGTGGAAAGAGTCTTGGTTTTATTTGGGATTGCCTGATCCTTGCAGTCCTGGAGGTGTTCATAGAAGGCATTTGTAAGGGCTTCCGCAGCTTGGGTTGTGGTTTCCTCTGGCTCAGGGGCCTTGAAGGATACCACACCAGTCTTGAGTAGTGTGAAGTTTGCTTTAGAGAAGTTCTTCACTATGGTCTTTTTGTTTGGGGTGGGGGGATGTGGATTTCTAGTCAGATTAGTGTATGATCAGATGTCACCAATCAGGGATATAGCTCCGGTGTGGAGCATTTTGTCCCCATGTTTGTGACAATGAGATCTAGTATATTTTCTCCTCTCGTGGGAACAGTGACTAGCTGTTCCATGGCATTTGAATTTATGAACTCCAGGAACCGTTGGGCTAGAAAGTTAGGGCTTGAGTAATGTTCCCAGTCTATATTCGGGTAGTTGAAGTCACCCAATATGATGGTGTTTGGAGATACATTTATACCCTCCAGTGTCTTCAGGAAGGCTGTGTGGGGTTCCTGAGTTTGAGAGGGTGGCCTGTAGCATGCTACAATTTGTAGAGCAGTTTTGCTTATGGTTAGTTGCACCTGGATGGTTTCCGAAGCTTCGTGCATTGCCACCAACCTGGAGGTGTGGGTATCCTTTATGAATATGGATACACCCCCTCCTTTTGTGGTGTGGTCCGGGTTTTGGGGCCGGAACGCATGACATGAGATAAAACCTAATAGTGCCAGGATGCTCTCAGGAGCCTTGAACCAGGTTTCAGTTACAGCACAGACATAGATGTTCTCCATACTGAGAAGGGCCTCGAGTGCGTGCATTTTGAGATTTAGACTTCTGGCATTGAGCAGCATTACCCTCAGTTTCTTCCCATTTTTGTTTTCTAGGGTGGTAGGTTTAGAATTTGAGCCTTGCCTAAAAAAGGCACTATGGGGGTGGCAAGAGCCTTAGCCAATATCCGGAATCCCAGGGGTGACAGGTGCAAGCCGTCCCTTGCGAAGCAGCGTGGCTTGTCAAGCATGTCATCCCAGGCAGACAGAGACTGGATCCCCTTTGAATGACTTCAGACATTAAGCCAATTGTTAAAGCTGATCATCTTGTCTCTATATTGTGGCATCATTCTTGGTGAAGGAAGGATACTGCTCAGGGTTAGGGTCATACCTGCCTGGGCTACATAATCAGAGAGCTCCTCTATGTCTCTTTTCATGTAGTCCAGGGAGGTACGTCTCAGGTCGTTCACACCAGCATGGACAATGACTGTGTCATATTTGTACTTGCCGTGGAGTGACCCGAGTGCTTGTGTTATGTGGTGGATTCTAGCGCCCGATAGGCAGCTTACTGTGACCCTCTCCTTGTTCAGCCTGGTGAGTGGGACGTCAGTGTGTCTGACTATGGAGTCACCTATGACAAGTATGTTTGGTGTTGTATTTGGCCTTAAGGGCTGTGACTGCTTTGCACACTGCTTTTGTGGTTTATGTGTTGCTTGTGGGGTGTCTTGAGGTAGCAGTTGTTTGGGTGTGTCTGCTTTGGAGGCCTCTGCTGTTTAGGTAAATTTTACTCAGAGCCTCCGAGTATGTCTTTGTGTGTTTATGTGTTTGATTCAGTGGAGTGGTAGCATTATGTGAGGCTGGTTTTGTGGTGTGTGTAGTTGCCTTCTCCTCCTGTCTGGTCTTGCCAGTCCTGAGTTGAGAGAGCTCAGCCTCCAGTTTGGCTAAATAGCTGCATCTCTCGCAAGTATTTGTGTTATGTGGGAGGAGGAGAGGGTTGTCTGTGTACATGAGGCAGTTATAACATTGCCTCAAGATTCCCAGATTCACCAGCTGGACCGGAGAGGAGATTGACAACTGACCTTTGGACATGCTAGAATAATATTGGGAAATCCTTAATTGAAAACAAGTGCCAGTGGGGAGTGAGGGTGTAGTGCTTTTAATTTTTAGTGCTGACTTATATAATTGCTTTAGTGACCAAGTGCCAGGTAACTTGAGTGCAATGTGTTACAAGTAACTAAATGCAAAAACGACAAACAGTAACTTTCTTTCAAGTGAAACAAGGAAATAAGTACAGTAAGCAATGCAGATATCACTAGTGATCCACAGAAGCGCTGAGAAGTTGCGTATTAGGTGGAATTAGCTTTCAGGGAAATAACAAGCAAACAAACAACAAGCATATAAACAAAGCTAGATTCAGCAGGCCTGGATCTAGTCTATGCTAGAGCAAACAAGGTGTACCAATTTCAGTAAGATACAGTTCAAATATTCAGGCACTATAAACCTTTAACCAGAAATTCCCAGCTCAGAAGGGCAGAGTCCAGCCTCTTCTCCCACAAGAGTGCAGACCACAAACCTTCTTAATGTAAAATAACTGGCCTGAAGCCCAAGTGCGTAAACCAGAACTAATACACTTGGACACTGGGCTCTCAATCAGCAGTTCCCAACTTAGAAGGATGAAAGCTACCTGTCCTGTCACCACAGTGCTTTCCACAAACCTTCCTAATCTAAAACAACTGGTCTGAAGCCCAAGTGCTTAATCCAAAAGACTAGAATGATAGCTACACTTTAATCAAGTTACAACCAAGCAGTAATAAATACCATTGAATACTTTAGAGAATGTCTGGATTAGTGCTCAAGTTACACAAACAAAGCCAGATCCAGCAGGCCCGAATCCAGTCTATGCCACAGCAAACAAGGCGCACCAACTTCAGTAAGAAACAGTTCAGATATGCATGCACTATAAGCCTTTAACCAGAAATTCCCAGCTCAGAAGGGCAGAGTCCAGCCTCTCCTCCCACAAGAGTGCAGACCACGAACCCTCTTAATGTAAAATAACTGGCTTGAAAGCCCAAGTGCTTAAACCAGAATTAATACACTTTTAGAATAACAGACACTGAGCCCTCAATCAGCAGTTCTCAACCTAGAAGGATGTAAGCTACCTGTTCTGCCGATCATGAAAAAGTAAGAAACTCAAAAGAGAGAATCACTAATGGTAGAACAAAAAAAAAAGATAATCAGAAAACACTAAATGACTACTAACAGTGAATCAGAAAACACGGAATACTTCTCTCCTGCTACAAAAGCCCTATATCAGTAACCGGATCCTTCTCTCCTGCTACAAAAGCCCTATATCAGTAACCGGATACTTCTCTCCTGCTACAAAAGCCCTATATCAGTAACCGGATACTTATTTCCTGCTACAAAAGCCTTATATCAGTAACTGGATACTTCTGCTACAAAAGCTCTATATCAGTAACTAGATACTTCTCTCCTGCTACAAAAGCCCTATATCAGTAACTGGATACTTCTCTCCCACTACAAAAGCCCTATATCAGTAACTGGATATTTCTCTCCTGCTACAAAAGCCCTGTATCAGTAACTGGATACTTCTCTCCTGCTACAAAAGCTCTATATCAGTAACTGGATACTTCTGCTACAAAAGCCCTATAGCAGTAACTAGATACTTCTCTCCTGCAACAAAAGCACTATATCAGTAACTAGATACTTCTATCCTGCTACAAAAGCCCTATATCAGTAACTGGATACTTCTCTCCCACTACAAAAGCCCTATATCAGTAACTGGATATTTCTCTCCTGCTACAAAAGCCCTATATCAGTAACCAGATACTTCTCTCCTGCTATAAAAGCCCTATATCAGTAACTAGATACTTCTCTCCTGCTACAAAAGTCCTATATCAGTAACTGGATACTTCTCTCCCACTACAAAAGCCCTATATCAGTAACTGGATATTTCTCTCCTGCTACAAAAGCCCTATATCAGTAACCAGATACTTCTCTCCTGCTACAAAAGCCCTATATCAGTAACTGGATACTTCTCTCCTGCTACAAAAGCTCTATATCAGTAACTGGATACTTCTGCTACAAAAGCCCTATAGCAGTAACTAGATACTTCTCTCCTGCTACAAAAGCCCTGTATCAGTAACTGGATATTTCTCTCCTGCTACAAAAGCCCTATATCAGTAACCAGATACTTCTCTCCTGCTACAAAAGCCCTATATCAGTAACTGGATACTTCTCTCCTGCTACAAAAGCCCTATATCAGTAACTGGATACTTCTGCTACAAAAGCCCTATAGAAGTAACTAGATACTTCTCTCCTGCAACAAAATCCCTATATCCGTAACTAGATACTTCTATCCTGCTACAAAAGCCCTATATCAGTAACTGGATGCTTCTCTCCTGCTACAAAAGCCCTATATCAGTAAACCCATCTACAAAACTGAGATCAAGTGTCATCTTGGTAGTGGTACTGTTAGGCAAAGGATTTTTAGTAATATGTAGGGTTAGGGTTAGGCACAAGTAGGGTTAAGGTTGCAGTTAGAGTTAGCACATAAGTAAGATGGGCAGATGCCCCCCGCACCTTTGGTGTAAGAAAATCAGAAGGCTGTGGGTTCTATTATCACACCAAGTGTTTGGATTAATTTTTCTGATACTAACACTGCAATGCAACATAAGGAGAGTGTTGAACTCCTACACGTGCCATCGTTTGGATGAGACATTAAGCTGAGGTGTCAACTGCCTGAGTTAGTGATTGCTTAGGTAAATGTAAAATATCTCATGGCACATATCAAAAAGAATAGCAAGTTGCTTTATTTATACATCTTAATACTAATAATTTATTTATACTATTTACACTTTCATATTCACAATATATACATTTTCAGTTTCACATTAATATTTACACTTTTCATATTGTCAGAATCACATTAACAATATGCTCCTATTTCTTTTACCTTTTTACCCTTCCCTGTACCCCATCCTTTCTTCCCCAACCAACTTTTTATTTCAGCTTTCACATTTCATCTTCTCTATTTTTATTATACAATAATTCATCACATCTTCTTTTCCACAACAGTCATTTTGCTACACACAATATGTGTCCCGTTTATCAGTTTCACATTCCTTCATTTGACATACTTTCCATACAATATAATGCCCATATTTATATTTCCGAATCCTTTCATTTTTAAACTTTCTCCAAAACGTTTAGTTATTTTTACATTCCAAAGAACAATGTTTTGTTGTTTCTTCCTCATTTCATTTGTTACATACTTTTTACCGGTACATTTTTGTTTCTCTCTCTCTCTCTCTTTTACATTCCTTATTACTCAAAAACAGAAGAAATAGACTACAGTTTTTTTTTATTCAAACATCCTCCTTCTTTTTTTTTATTTTTTATTATATAGCAGCCCCTCTTTAGCTGGGTTTAATATTGACCTCCAAATAAAACTGAAAAAATGCATCTAACAGTTCTTTCTTAGTCTTAGCTAAAAACATGTACTAGCCCCAAGGTTTGTTAGATTTCCTAGTATTTAAGTACCTAACATACATACTTTTTCTTAAGTGATAAATAAAACCTTTCCACCAAATAAATAACATTTTAATTCCTTCCATTATTTCTCTTCATTGTCATTTCATACTCTCCAAACTCACTGCTAATTCTTTTATTTCTCATTTGGTATAACATATGTCATTCATTTTCTTAATTTCACCAAACCCATTACTCTTCAATTTCTTTAACTGTAAGCCATTTTAACAACTTTCCATCAATGCCACAATCTCACTCATCCAAACCATATTTAGCCACAATAACCAAATAATCTGCGCATGACAGACACATAAGTATTGCAATTCCTTTCTTCATCTCTCTTCATGCTCCTGCTATGCCACAATTACATGCATATTGAAAGTGCCCCTGAAACCTGAAAAAAGTAATAGGAGTCTGTCTTTTGCCACTGTGTTGCTACTAAACTTGTTAGATGTGCTATGATTACAGAAATTAATAGAAAGGGTTGCTACTATCATGGTGCATGGTTACACTAGTTAAAACACAATGTATTTGTAAACATAACACAACTAATAGAAGACTGAAAGACTAGGTGCACATGGAGACAAAGGGAGTACTCTGAAACACAGGTAGAAATATAAACCCTTCTAAGCAAAGTGTTATGCTGAGTAGTTACAGTGCCTAATAAGCTGTGACATGACGTGATAGCTTACCAAGCCCTTCCCTAATTCAAAGAGCTATCTAAGATACGGGGGGATTCAACTAGATATAGTTTCAGAAATACATAGCCACAGTAAAGACAAAGGTGTAGAGCTAGAAGACATGGAAGGAACTATGATATGGTTCTGGTGAAAGGTTTATATAAATCTGATACTGAGTGTTACCAAAAAAGTTCCAGTTTTAAATTAAAAACAAAATGGTCACTGGGCAAACTGACAGGGACAGCCCCATAGTTAAGAAAATGTTATGGGAAGTAGGGGTAGAAACTGAAGAAGAGGTATACAAATCCAATACATCTGAAAAGGGGATAAGGAACTTGAACAGAATCATAAGCGTCTCTATGCTACAACAAATCAGAGAGCCAGTTAAAAAGAGAAACATGACTCTAAGGGGAAAAAGTAAGATAAACACTGAGGTGAAGAAAGGGAAATTAACAGGACACTATTGGAAGAAAATTATTTTTATAAGTTACATTTTATATGAAATTAACTAGATGAAGGGGAAAAGTCTGTAATTCTTAAATTCACAGAAGCTGTCATGATCTCCATATCATGTCAGAATACTGATGAAAATAAGTTTTACTTGGAAGACAACAAGACATGCCATGTCAATTTCAAGAAGGCCTAGGGGAAACAAATAAGTAGAGCTAGATAGAATATAACAACAGCAGAAGGGGAAACAATGGAACAAAACACATCACTTTATACCCATACGTTAAACTAAGAAATGACCACCTATACAAAGAAACCAAAGACAGAGAAATACAAAGTCAGTTGTTAGTTAAGGCTTTTAGAACACTTAAAATGAAGATAGCACAAAATAATATTTTGGGTGGTTATTTATAAATGGATAAGACAAAGCTAAGGTTTTAGTACTGACGTGCTACAAAGAGCATAGATTATTTTATTTTTTTTTTATTTTTTTTGTACAGCTTTACCAGAATGTCAAAAAATGGAACCTCCCCTAGTATTTCAGAAACCTTTGATACCTTTGCTATCACAGAAATCCCACTTAAAAGAATAGCAATGGACATCTCAGGAAATCTCTCTCTTTTAAGTCAAATAAAGACAGTAGTATATCCTGGTGATCACTGATTATGCAACAAAATGTCAAAAGACAGTATCCCAGGAAGAACTAATGCAAAGTCTGTAGCAAAAGAACTAGTACTACATACTTCTTTGGTATGAATTTCAAAAGAAGTTCTTACTTGCCAAGGCATTCATTTCAATTCCAGAGTAATGCATACAGTTAGTCATTTTTTAAGTGAAATAGCTAAGAACATCCATGTAGCACCTTCAAATGGATGGCCTTGTTAAGCACTTAATAAACTTTCAAAATCTATGTTACAAAACATACAGTGTGTGGGGAGAATTGTGAACAACTTCTTTCAAATTGTATCTTTGCTGTAAGGAAGTACCCCAAGCCTCAAATGGATTCACACCATATGAATTGCTATACTGCAGACATCTCAGAAGTTTGCTAGATATGGGAAAAGAAAGATGAGCAGAGAAACACACACCCCTTTAAAAGCAAGACAGAGCATTTTAAAAACCTACAGGATAGGTTAAGAACTATAATATCTACAGTAAAAAAAAATACACAGAACCAGAAGTGTAGCTTGGGCAGGGTAAGAGGGTCATTGGCTCTGGGTGCAAAGTGTTGGAAGGGCATGATCGGCCATCCATCATCCCCAAGCATTCTTTAATTTACAGTCAGACCTGACTGCTGCAGCTCTCTGCATGTGGTCTAAACTGTAGCAAGCAGTTTGCTGCAGTTTAATACAAAACGTTTTTTTTTTTTTAAACTAAAACATGAGCATCGTAGTGCTCTGTCAAAGCAACGTATAAACTATAACAACTGTTTGCTACATTTGTAACAAGAAGTTTGGTACCATTTAAATTAGGGGTTTTTTTGTACTAATACACGAGCTCCATAGCATCTGTGCAGGAATGGTATAATGTACAGCAATTGTCTGCTACATTTTTTTAACTAAAACATGAGCATAATAGCACTCAATATAGGTATGGCATAAACTGTAACAATTGTTTGCTACATTTGTAGATAGCAGTTTGCTACAGTTTAAAAGAAGAAATTATTATTATTTTTTTAATGTGCTGGAGGAAGTTTGAGGCAGGGCACAGAAATGGCACCTGAATGGCTGGGATGGACAGGACAGAGACATCTTGTGCATCGCCAGTAAAAAAAGCAGTATTTTTTTTTTTTTTTTTGCACTCCAGTGTGAGAGGGTGCTGGCTTGTGGTAGCAAATTAGGGCATTGACTGAGCTGATGCTTCTGCACAGAACAACAAAGAAATGAGAGCATATAACAAAAAAATGCTCATCTCTAGCAATTCAAACCAGGAGATAAAATGTTTGTGTTAAAACCCAATGCTGAAAACAAGTTCACTGAAAAATGGAAAAGGCCTTTTAAAACTGTAGTAAAAATGAATGATATAAATTATAGAGCAAGTCAAGTCAGAAAAATGAATCCATAACAGTTATACCACATACATGCTCTGAAGCCTTGGGGAGAAACTGAGGTTGCTGTTGAAAGTATGCTTGTAGAGGAAGTGAAGGGTCCTGCAGTGTTTCTTGGAGTTAAAATGGTTAAGACATCAATGTCTACAAAAGAAGAAATAAAGACATTTGAACTCAGAAGCATACATATTTTCATATTTGCCTGACAAAACCAGATTAATCCAGCACAACTTATAAACTATGCCTAATTTAAAGTATATATGTTTTTACAATGGCTTCAGAAAATGAAATGACATATGTAAAGTTGATCTATATGTCTTGCATCACATGGACAAAATGATTAGAAAACTGGGTAAGACTAGGTTTCTGTCTACTTTGCATCTTACCAAAAGCTATTGGCAAATTTCATTAGCTGTAGAGGCTGAAGGAAAACTGGCATTTTCCACACCAGAAAGAATCTTCCATTAGAGAGTATTGCCTTTTGCTGTCCACTGGGTCAACTGCAATATTCCAGAGACTGATGGAAAAAATTCTTAGGCCACATATCAGCTGTACATCAGCCTACCTGGATGAAGCACTAATATTTTCTAAAGATTTGGAAAACCCTCTCTCCTAATATTGAAGTTGTTGTAGATTCCCTGTGTCAAGCAGGTTGCCTTCTAATGCAGCTAACTGTAAATTAGGCATGTCAGAATCTTGATTTTTGGGTATGTAATAGGTAAAAGGATAGTGAAATAGTACAACATTGGTTCACATCCACTATGAAACAAGTTAAGGCTTTATAGGCTGGGCTAGATGTTATCTCTAATTTATTTCAAATGTTGCTACCATTGCTTAACTCCCTCCCCCCCCCAGCTGATCTGACCAAAGGAAAAAATCCCTTTAAGGTTTAATGGACAGGTGAAGTACAGCAAGCCTTTAGGAAACTAAAATTTATGCTGTGTTCAGAACCAGTGCCAAAAGCTCCAGACTTTACAAAGTAAGGTTTAGCATACACATATGCCTCTAAAGTGGGCATAGGCAAAGTCTTCTTTCAGACTAGGGACATGGATGAATATCCTATCTGTTATGTAACTAGAAAACCCAGCAATGTTAAGAGATGTTATTCAGCTGTAGATAGAGAGAGAGAGAGAGTACCAGTATTGCAAGGTCTAGGGACCTGACTTTTGTCTTTGACTTAAACAGAACATGCTGGAGAGACAGACATGTGTCCCATAGACTACCCCTCCTATGGAATAGGCTTCCCATCCATGTTTAGCTGAGTTCATCTATTACCAAGTTTAATTCCAACTTAGACCAGTGGATGGGGAATAGGAAATTTACACCGGGCCTAGCACTCATGTCCCTTATGGACAGAGGTGGCTTACAAATGCTTGTCTCTCAATGTCCTATTCAGATACAGGACATTATTCTTTCAGGAAAACTTGGATGGGCTTAGAACCCCCCCCCCCCGGGTTACTTTCTTAGTAACAATCTTTGAATCTATTTGTCAGGGAAGAGAAATGTAGAGTTTTTTGGTCTGAAGCAGGCAGGCAAACCAGAGAGAGGCAACTATTCATGAGGATTAATAAGGAACTGCTACCTCTAGTTGTATATACCAACCACTGTCTCTTAAGGTACTCACATTCCTAACTATTGCATTGAGAGAGAGAGAGAGAGAGAGATAAGAGACAGAGTTGTGCAGAGAAGTCTCCATGGAGCTTCAGGTGAATGATGAAGGCAGTCGTGAAGGTAACCCTGAAACCTGAACAATGGATCAAAGCTGTTTTCCTTAAAAGTAGAAACTAATGGAATTAAGACCTGCATGTTTGGCAAAGTATATTGAAGAGAAAAGAATTGCATCTGTAAGCTCTGTTTTTTACAGAACAATTTTAAAAAACCCTCTTTAATTAGTCGGAATGAATAATGAAATTGTGTTGATTGAAAGGAACTAAAACTGAACTAAACTTTGAAAAGAATCTATGTGCACTGTTAAATAAACTTGCTTTTGTAGACTTGCATTTCCAAGAGGACTTGTTAAAAATATAAACAGAATAGCAGTGCATTTGTGGCCAGGTTTATTTTCGGTTACTCTCCACAACTTGTGTCAGAAAGCAAGTGGTTTGTACATCCATGTAAATAAAGTTCAACTTAACACTGAAAAGCTGGTTCCGGTTTTGTTACCCCAAATATACCAAATTGTAACTATATTTTAGTAAAAACTTATGATCAGATTCATTTAACACTTTACTGTCTCAAACTTCTTTGGTACATTCTCAAACCCCACACCCACAACCCAGTGTTACTAGCTTCCAAAGAACGGTTCCCCTTTATAATGTCGAAATACTGAAATCTCGAATTTCAGTATCTTGAGACCATAAAGGCAAATTTTTAGAATAGCGAAAGTGCATAATCACAAATTTAAATATCTCAAATTCATGGTTATGGCTTTACACTTGTTTACGTGCAGTGTTTTATGTGGATGGTGTACAGTGTCATGTTTGGATTTGGGTGTGATTTAAGGTAAGTGAGTGTTTTGTAAGGGTTTTGGGTGGGAGTTTGAGTGTATGTGAATGTGTTTGTAAGTTGTACGTGTGGGTTAGGGTAGGTAGGTGAGTGCATGAGTGTGCAAGTGTTGGATGTGTTGCTGTCTGTATATATGTGTGAGGGATTGCAGAATGACTGGATGTGAGTTTGCTGTCTTTTCCTGTTTGTGTGATCTCAGATGTAGTATATATAAGTGGGAGGGTGCAGGGGGGGCTTGCCCTCCTGCTTATACTTAGTGTAGGTGTGTTGGTTTTTGTTTTTGTGTTTGTAAATGTAAAAATTGTAAAAGTGTGGGTAGGATAGTATATGTGTTGTGTGGTGTATGGTGTGTATATGTTCGGTATTTTGTATTTTGAGGTTTTGGATTCTGGGATTTTGAACATTTGCCTTTATGGTCTCGAGATACTGAAATTCAAGATTTAAGTATTTTGAGATTATAAAGGAGAACCCACAGGACACACAGATACTGATGTAAAAATAAAACAGTCACCTTCATTTAAGCATTTAGGAACATTGTGTCATAGCAGACTCATATATTCTCAATAAAACATAAACTCCAATAAGGTTCCTTCTTCAATAAGTAAATAAATACATTTTTTGTTCCCATACATATAATAGTATCTCTACTTTCAGTGCATTCACTTCATGTCCAATCTAATCTGTGCCATCAAAAGGAAAACAGACTAACCACTGGTTAGCAATCTCTACAATCTCTTGTCCAACTGCAAAAGTTACCAACTGCCTTGTCTCTCTGTCTCAGGCCTTTTCCTTCAGTCTTTCTTCCCTTCTCTCTCTCTCTATGTCATTCTCTCTGTCTGTTTGTCTCACTCTAAGAGACCAGTATCTCTCTCCTTTTATTCTTCTGGTAACCCCATTTTTAGAAGAAGGGATGTATGTTTTCCTCCATTCAGGGTATGTATATGGAACCCTACTCCCAGAATGCCCCAACATTACATCCCCAGAAACCCAGAATTGTCACTGGAGCAAGATAGATAGATGAATGTTTGCATTCTCTTATTGAGTGAATTGTAGTCAACTCATATAATGTCAAATGTGTCAAATGCACTCAATCAAATCTCAACACACTGACTGAAATACATGGAGACATGGACTTGTCTTCTTATAGAACCCATATTATAGCCCCTTTGGAGTATCAGCGAATCAAGTTTCAAAGGTTTGTGTTCCATATTCCCTGAGTCCATCACAGATATGGTGCTAATCATACCCCAAGGCAATGTTAGACTTTGGTATAGTGTATTTTCACCAAAGTGCACTCGGTTAACTGACATTCAGAGAAACGTTATTTCGATAAGAAGCAGACCCATATGTATGTCTGTATATATCCCAAAAAAGGGAAAGGTAGTTGTACGGAGGGATATAGGCATACAAATTGCTAAAATAGATTGTTGTCATAAATTCTAATGTAAGATCCATGTTAAAGATCACTTTGCATTCCTATTAAAAACAAGAAAAAGCTGGTATTGTTTATCAAGTGAAAACAAAAGATGAGCGATTTCACTCTTGTCAGAGCTTTGTCAGATCTAAGTTACACATATAAGTAGCAAGTAATATATACTTTTATATTTTCCATATAAAAAGCCATGTGAATTACAATGAAGGTATTAATCCAACAGCAGTTAATCAATCTCATTCTTGAACACTGATACGTATATAGTTTGCATTTGTATTGTGATGGGTGCTGTATACTCCTTATCTAAGTAATTACAAAGTCAGCATGTATCTGGCTGTTAATCAATGTGCTAGGTAAAGTGTCAAATAACAATGTAAATATCTAGTCCTGCATTTTTGTTATATTAATATAGTGAATAGTATAACAGATGGTAGTGAGATTCACCTCTGTGTGAAACACTGTGATGCTAGAGGGGAAGAGCATAGTGGTTATCCGAACTTAAAAAGAATTAAGTGCCTAAGGGCAGAGGTGTAATAATGATTTAGTAACTTTGATCTAGGAAGTATTTAAGAATAAAGCCCTCAAGGTTGGTACCAAGACAAGCTAAAAGAAAAAACAAGTGTGGAGATGTGTGTCTATGAAAATTCCCAGACTCGGAAGACATAGGGGAGAGAAAGGGTCCCACAAAAGAAGTTCAGAGTATATAATTAGGAAGGGCTTTCTCAACACATGCAAGGTATTGTGGCAGCTATCTTGTTTTCCACCTTTTGCAGTCAATATTATAGCGGTCAACATTGGGCATTTGAGATTAAAGATGATACACTCATTATGTATATAAAACACAAAAATTACACCAACAGACAAACCACACTAGTAACCAGAAACCAAAACTGAGTGCAGAGAAAAAAGCACAAGTGTGGAAACACAGCAGTCACCATTCAAAATTTCTAAAGATAAAATAGGCAGCAAACAGCAGGTGTAGTTTAATGCATATACAAACTGGTAAGCGCTTTCACTATGGAATCATAGCTTCTTCAGACCCTAGTAAAACAGTATCTTCACTAAACATTTATATAGCTATGTCATAATACATAAACTAATCAGAAGTTAAAACTAATAAAACAATTAAATAGTTAAAGCTGAACTCACTAAAGAAGTGAACTCAGCAAAGAAGGTAAACACTACTTTTTCCTTCTGCTTCCGGCTTTTAAAACAGGTTACAAAGGTACAAATTCATTTAAGACTAACCCTATATGAGAATGTAGTTTGGCTATCCATCTTGCTTCACATCTCTCTGTTTCATTTTCAATATTGTCTAACCTAACATTCTCATATATAACATCTAACACAATGAAAGAAAACCTATGTGCATTACCTTTCATCAGAACATTTTTAGCTAAGGCATTAATAGTATTACCTTTATTTATACAATATATATGGTCCCTATTGTGTTCACAAAACCGATGGTTGGTTTTGCCAACATAAAATGAGCTGCATTGCTCACAGTTAGCTAAAAAGACAGCATTCTTGGTGTCACAGCCATAACATTTAAGAAGTATTTCTCCCGTCTATGGATGAACAAACTCATTACCCCCTCTTTCATACTGACAGAAATTACAAGTACCACATGTTTTGGTACCCTCTCTCTGTTGTCCATAGCCCAACTTATCCAGATACCACAACAACCTCTTTAGGATGACAAAATACCTGAATGTTGATACAAACCCCCTGCTGAGTAGTGAGTACTCTTTGAATAAATCTAATACAGTTGAAGGGGAAGTAAGGAAGTTATTTGCTGCTAAACTGAGGACTGTAGAAAATAATTTGTATGAACTTAATATCAATATCAGATATTGTATTTTGAAACTTGTATACAAATTAAAGTTATACCAAGGGGGATCAGGTGTGTTAATATGCCCTTACATGGCATTTCCTACCCTGAATTGATGGCATCTTGGTAGAAAATGAATCTGGAGACTAGTTTTTGCTATCTTCAATTGTTGATAGATTTTTTTCTGCCTAAATAAACAGAACTTTGTGCTGATATCCAATGGCAGGATAGTGAACTCTCTACAATGATGTCACCTGATGAGGTTGATCTGGCCATTTGTGAGACAATAGACAATGTGAGTGCTTATGATAGAAAGTTGATTAATGGTGATTTAAGTGACTTTCATGTTGATCATGTATTTTTGTGGCCAAGAACTGCAAAGAGTAAGAAATCAAACACAGCAGCACCCTCTGATGTATTTGAAGGCTGTGATATGGTCTTAACGAAAACAGCACCCAGTTGTTCCTCTAAGTTAACCACTATGCTTAGTGATAATTCTGTTTATACCACTCCTCACAATAAGACCAATAACCAGGTGAATATTAACCAGCGAAGGATTACTTCAACTACAACAGTACTGTTGAGCAACTGGTAGTTAGAAAGAAAATGTCTGTTGTCTCTCTGGGGCAGGGTTTTCCGACTCTGCCACAGCCTATCAAAACACGTGGGTCAGGCGACCACTCATGTTCACGCAGTCGATGCATCTGAAATTCTCCAGGTGCAACTAACACTAGGTAAGACTGCAATCCAAATTTTAGCTTGCTACAGATCCCCCACCATGCCCCAAGATTCTCACTACACCTTTCTAAACATACTGGAAAGTACTAAGATACAACCAAACACCCTAATACTGGGTGATTTCAACTACCCTGCCATTAATTGGGAAAACTACTCGGGTACCAACTCCTTTTCCCAACGGTTCTTGGTATTCATAAATTCCAACGCCCTGGATCAACTAATCCATTGTCCCACCAGGGGCTCCAATATCCTAGACCTGGGCATTACCAACATGGGAGATAGATGCTCCACACCAGTGGTCACCCCCTCATTGGTCAGGTCTGACCATAAGCAAATCACCTTTGACATCCACATCCCACCCCCAACCCCCAGTAAGGAAACCTCCTTAAAAAACTTCTCCAAAGCCAACTTCATGCTACTGAAGTCAGAAGTGACAAACTTCATAACACCCACGCAGACGGGATCTGGAAGTTCGACTGCAGAATCCTACATTAAGGCACTGTACGAGCACATCCACTCATGCATGAATCATGCCATCCCAAATAGAACCAAGATGCTCTTCTCCAAAAAAAGGAAGTCAATCTGGTGGTCCCCCTGCTATAAACAAACTATACAACAGAAGGAAGAAACTTTTTCAGAAAAGAGGAAAATCCCAGGATGCAAAAAAACTCCCTCACCAGCCTCAGTAAGAAGCTGAGATCCCTCATAAAAATCCCCAAAAGCTAGTTAAAAAAATATAATTGTCAAAGATTCTAAAGGCAA
This sequence comes from Protopterus annectens, assembly GCF_019279795.1. Taxonomy (NCBI): domain Eukaryota; kingdom Metazoa; phylum Chordata; order Ceratodontiformes; family Protopteridae; genus Protopterus; species Protopterus annectens. The sequence continues at coordinate 1,338,518,875 of NC_056726.1, forward strand.
CCACAAAGCATTCTATAGTTATATCAAGAATCTAAATGGCAATGCTCAGATCTGTTCTGAGCTACAACAGAATGGCATTAAATATACTGATCCCAAGGATATTGCCAATATCCTGGCAGATCGATTTAGTGTCAACTTCACCCCCTCTCACCCCCTAAAGGGCCCATCTCAATACCAAAAGATTGCCAAATTCTGATAATCATGGCCACACAGGTAGAAACTGCACTCTCCAAAGCTAAGAATACAGCATCCATGGGACCAGATGACATCCCAGGCTGTGTACTACATGAACTACAAAATGAACTGGCACCTCACCTAAGTGTCATGTTTAATCATAGCCTCACCTCAGGCTTCGTGCCCACTGAGTGGCGCACAGCTACAGTTATCCCGCTCCAGAAGGGAGGATCCACCTTGGATCCCGGGAACTACCATCTCCTCAGTCTGACAAGCCTGATCTGCAAGGGCATGGAACGCATTATCATGGAACTTATAAACAAAGACATTAGCAACCTTCAAACACTGGACCCCACCCAGTTTGGGTTTGTGAAGGGCCAATCTTGTCTCCTGAATCTGATTGACTTCTTCGAATCAGTCTGCAGAGCTGTGGACGAGGGTAAGGCGGTCCACACAGCCCATCTGGACCTCGCCAAGGCCTTCGACACCATCTCACACTCTGGAATCATAGATAAACTTACTAAACTGGGCAAATCCCTACGTCACTCGATGGGTTGCCAACTAGCTTACTGACAGATCCCGGACTGTAAAAGTAGCTGACTTCAAATCCAGCTCCAGACAAGTGACAAGTGGAGTACCTCAGGGTTCAGTCCTAGGACCACTCTTGTTTGGCATCTACTTCTCTGAAGTACAGGCCAACACTAAGAGACTCTGGCTAACAAAGTTCGCAGATGACTGCAAACTGGGAGCCATTATTGAATCCCCAAATGATGTGGATATTCTACAAAAGGGCCTTACAGAAACAGATGCCTGGTGCCAGAGCCATGGGCTCAAGCTTAATAGGTTCATAGGTTAATAGGTTAGTACTAGGCTAACTGCCCTTTTGGGCCATTTGAAGTCTAGCCAGTTACCCCATGTGAGAATCAAACCCTGCACCTTGTGTTTTTAAGGTAAATACCTTAACCATTATGTCATCCTCCCACAATGCCAAGAAATGTATAGTTATCCCCTTTGGAAAAAACATGTACCCATGAATTACCACATAGGTGGCAGGACACTAAACATTGAAAGTGTGATGACAGACTTAGGGACACAGGGGGACAGTGCTCTCACTTTCAATAACCACATCACCACAACAATCAGGAAATCCTTCTATGTGGCACACCTAATCACTAAGGGCTTTTCATCCAGAAAAAAGGAGGTCATTGTCCCACTGTACTCACCCCTCATTAGACCCATTATAGAGTATAATGCCCCGTTTGGTATGTACCTCACAAGACATCTGCAACAGCTGGAAAGGCCACAGAAATACCGCACTAAAAGAATCACAGGCCTAAAGCAGATGCCATATGCTGACCGTCTAAAAAAACTCCAGTTATACTCTGTGGCATATCGTCTACTCAGAGGCGAACTCTGCTTAACATACAAGGCCATGTCAATCCCTGAACTGTTGGACATGCTCCACTTAAAGAAATCCCAATCCCTCAGAGCCACATGCTCCAGGGATCTAAACCTTGTCATCTCAATGAACAAAACATGCTGGAGGGATAGTTTCCTGACCCAGAGACTCCCCATACTCTGGAATAGACTGCCCATACATGTCAAGCAGAGCACCTCATTGGCCCTCTTCAACTTTGATGATTGGAATGGAGATAGGAAATTCACCCCGAGGATCATGTCAGTCACCCTGCTAGACAGGGGTCCAGAGAAGTAAATATTGTGGGAAGAAATATCCAGGGAATTGTTATGGCTAGGCTTGTATAGGCACTAGGGCCGATAGCCTAGTACCAACCTATGAAACTATGGAAGAACAGCCACGAAGGAAAGGAGAAAAACAGTTTAAAGAAAATGTGGCTCATGACAGATGAATGTTGATACATAATATTTCGAAGAAAGTACTTTCTGAGGCGGAAGTGTCCATTTTGAGTTAAGGTTTATCTTTTATCCCAACGCAAGGTTGCAATGTGGCGGATGTTATTTTTGATTTGAAACTGTTTATATGAAATATTATGCTGAAACTACAATTTGGTGAGTGCTTTTCATAAGGATGTTGCCTTATTTCTTAAACCTAGCACATTTTTGTCTGTCAATAATTCTAAGTTAGAAGTGTTTTTGAGAATGTGTGAGTCTGATATCTACAATGTGTTACAGAAAGGTAAAACCGGTCACAGGTTTGTTAATTTTCACCAGATGAGTGGCATGTTTTACGCTCCCTCATGAATGAATGAATTATTGTGATAAAATCTGCTGACAAGGGGGTCATGGTGGTTGTCATGAACAGTGAATTTTATTATAACAGTGTGAATGCTATGTTGTCTGACAGTGAAATTTATAAATGCATTTCTAAGGTTGAGTTATATGGTTTTATCAGCAGTGTTCATAGTTTGCTTTATAATGCCAAGTTAGAACAAGCTATTTCTGATGATTTCCACAGGTAATTAAAGGTTGATTTACCTTTTGTTCCATTATTTCAAGGTCTACCCAAGATTCACAAGAACATGAGCCATTCTCCATTTAGACCTATAGTTGCTGGGGGGGGGGGGGGTCTCACTGAACCTATGTCCATTTATTTAGAGAAAAAGTTGAGACAGATGTTGGACATGTTTTGTGTTAAAAGATACACAGCAATTTATTTTTGATTTGTATTTGTTTTCTAAGGATGATGTGTTTCCATCTAGTTACCTTTGGTAACACTTGATGTTGTATCACTGTTCACAGTGATAACAAATGATTTGTATGAGTTTTCTAAGGAGGATGTGTTTCCATCTAGTTACCTTTTGGTAACACTTGATGTTGTATCACTGTTTATAGTGATAACAAAAGATTTGTATGAGTTTTCTAAGGGTGATGCATTTCCATCTAGTTACCTTTGGTAACACTTGATGTTGTATCACTGTTTACAGTGATACCTAATCAGCAAGGTATTTTAATGGTCAAGGATTTTATTGAAATGAGAAGTGATTTGGATGGTAAGCAGATTGATCTTATTGTATTTCTCCTTGAGATGATTTTGGACAATAACATTGTCACTCTCCTACTTTGAACACAATAGAAGAGTCTTCATGGGTTCTGTTCAAGCAGCTTTGTTATATACAAACACATCACGATAGAAGTTTACTGACTTTAACCTAAGGAACATATATACAAACTGACAACTGCAAATCATACGTGCTCACTCTCTGGCTACACTCTCAAAATGGCACTGGGAATTGCATGTGCCTGGCATTTATATGTGCACAATCAGTCCTTGATATGCTTCTTAAAGACACAGCACATACACTCTGATCTACATCTTCCCTCTTTGAGAAATACAATAAATATTACCATCAGAGGCTTGGAGTAGCTATGGCACACCTTGTGCCAGTAGCTATGCCAGTGCAGTCATGGCTGTATGGGAATGCAGGTTTTTAATGAGTTTGAGATGCTGAGGTCATCAAATAAAATTTTACCAACGGTTTGTGGACGATCTTTTTTTTTGGTTTGGACTGGCAGTATGGTGGAATTAGATCAGGTCATTTGCTATCTTCATTCCACTACAGACTGTTTTTACGGTTCACTGCCACTAAGACCTATACTGAGATATCCTTTTTGGATGTTATGGTGAAGCTGGTAGTAATAGACTTATCACAAGCCTTTATAGGATGGATTGTTACAAACCGAGTTTTCTCCATCATAGTAGTATGTATCCTAACCATGTGTTTGAAAATGTGCTGAATGGACAAATGTTATGGGCCTCAAGGTTACATGTTAAAGACCAGGACTTTGAGGAATTTACTGTGACCCTGAAGGAAGATTTTGAGGATAAGGGGTATAGGAGGACTGAGATAGTTATGGGTATGTGTGGTGCCCGCCAGCTCAGGAAGGGTGTTGGGAGACCATATTCTATGACCCCCCACCCGTGATCAGTATAGACAAGTTAGAAGGGATAACATCTTAAGAGTTCCTACGACTTTTTCTAGTAACATAAATAAGGCCACCGATGTAATTTGAAAAGAATTGGCATATTTTAACTTCTGATTCATCTATTGAAGTATTAATTGGCATATCTGCTAAGTTTTATTACAGGAATAGGGCAAACCTAAAGAGGTTGTTGTGTTATCCGGATAAGTTGGGCTATGGACAATGGGGAGAGGGTACCAAAAATGTGGTACTTGTAATTTCTGTCAGTACGAAAGAGAGGGTAATGAGTTTGTTCATCCACAGAAGGGGAGAAATACATCTTAAACGTCATAAGTTTTCTTTTATTGTGTTAGATGTTACATATGAGAATGTTAGGTTAGGCAATATTGAAAACGAAACAGAGAGATGTGAAGCAAGATGGATAGCCAAACTACGTTTTCATATTGGGTTAGGCCTAAATGAATTTGTACCTTTGAAACCTGTTTTAAAAGCCAGAAGGAGAAGGAAAAAGTAATGTTTACATCCTTTTGCTGAGTTCACTTCTTTAGTGAGTTCACCTTTAACTATTTAATTGTTTTATTAGTTTTAGCTTCTGATTAGTTTGTGTATTATGATACTGCTATGTAAATGTTTAGTGAAGATGCTGTTTTACTAGGGTCTGAGGAACATATGATTCCATAGCAAAAGTGCTTACCAGTTTGTATATGCATTAAACTTGGATTTATTTCACCTGCTGCCTACTTTACCTTTGGACATTTTGAACTGTGACTGCTGTGTTTCCACACTTGTGCTTTTTTCTTTGCACTCATTATGTATATAGATAGCTGTGAGTATAGTAAATGGACATTGTTGACATGGGCTATTACCAACATCAGCTGGCCCAAATATGTTTCACACTGAACCCGAACCGTTGAAGAGCACAGTTATGAACATTCACATCCCAAGAATCAAAAATTCACCCGACTCACTCTGTCTTTCAGTGCTAGCTTCCCAACTGACACAATATCTTAACTAACACTGCTCTACATTCACACACACACTCTATCGACAAAATGTAGATGCCAATTTTTATACTCCACTGGTTTTGTGCAATTAATTGTTCTTATATGCATCAATAAACACCTAACCACAAGCTTTTGAAACAGAATAATAAAATTCTTCACTTAAAGAAATTAGGCAATACAGTTTGCAAATTAATTATACAAATAAATATACACTTGATCAGAGGAATGTAAAAATAAAATATTTGGAACAGACAGGTGCCATAAGAGAACACTGTCTAGCAGCTAGATGGTTCTGCCTCTACCACTAACTGAACATAACAACAAGCTATCTCAATCTGCCATTTATATCCAGTTAACATTTGCAAAAAAGCAAGCAGGTAAGATTTACAGACATAAAAGCACCAACTATGGGCAGAAGAGGCTGTCTCTCTTTTTAACCACAGAGAATGTAAAACATTTTTTAACTATACTCAGGTGTGGTAAGAGTTCAACAAACAATCCAATAGGAAAACACTGCATGCAGAAACATTTACTGAGTTCATTTTCATAGAATATAGATTCATAGGTTCACAGATATTCCAAGGTCAGCAAGTCTCATGATCATTTTTGAGTTGCCAGTACACTCCCTCAGACCAAGCCTCCTTTTTCCAGCAAGGCCATACTGGTTGATCCTGGACTAAATGTGTTGACATCCATGCAGTTATAGATTTTATGTTTAATTGAAGATACTGGTTCTCACTGCCTAACATGAAGGGGAGAGTTACTCCAGAGGTTTTGGAGGTGCTGTGCTATAAACCTTTTCCTCCACTATGTTTATGTATCTGTTAGTGAAGATTTAGGGCACTGGTTCTAGTAACGGTGGAGATATAGGGCTTATGGAAAAACAGGGTATCCTGGACAATCAGGTATCTAATAGCACAGTTAGCAGGACAGAGAGCTCCATGCAATAGTCTATAAGACATAGGTTCATAAGAGGCTACTAAGCTCGCAGCCCTAGAGCCCTTACAAGCCTAGCCATGTTAATCCCAAGTTGGCTCAATTGTCTTTGGTTAGATGGATGTAATTTGCAGAGCACATCTATGATAAACACAGACTACCCTGTCCATGACGGACATGGGTACCACCTCCAAGGTGAATTTGTGGTCTCCCATCCATTTGCCCAGGTTGTGCTTCAATAGGATCAGTAAGAGCGCTGCTTCACATGAATTGGAAGTTTATTCCAGAGTAGTAGGAATCTCCGGGAGATGTATCTGTCTTTCCAGCATGTTCTGTTAATGTCACAGGCTAAGTTAAGATCCCTGGAGTGAGTGATTCTTGTGCCATTTGACTTGAGGATGTGTAGCTTATTCATTATGGCAAGATCAGAGACTGCCCTGTAGTCCAGGCACAAGTCGACTTTCAGCAGCTGATATGATACAGAGTACAGTGACAGGGCTTTCAGTCTATCCATGTAAGTCAAGGTTTGGAGGCCCTGTATTTTCTTGGTGAGAAACCTCTGTGGTTTCTCCAGCTGCTGCACGTGTCTAGTGAGGTACATGCAGAAGGGAACACTGTTCTCTATTAATGTTCTGATGAGGGTCAAGTACAGTGGAGTTATAATATTCTTAGACCTCGGTGCGATGCTCTTACATATGAGATGTGCAACATAGAAGGCTTTCCTTATTAAAGTGGAAACTTGGTGGTTGAACTTCAGATTGCCATCTACCTGTGTTCCTAGATCTTCCATCACTGGGGTTTGAACTTAGGGGGGTGCTGCCAATATTGTAATTAGCACAGATTTCCACTATGCCAAAGGGGATAATAATGAACTTTTTTGCATTTAGTTTTAGATCGTGGCTTTGGCATCAGTCATTTGTCTGTGTTAACCCCTCCTGTAATATGTCAACATCATTGGGGGAGTCAACGATTGTATCCGATTTGCAATCATCAGTGAACTTGGTAAGCCAAAGACCATCTAACTTAGCCCGGACTTCCGAGAAATAGATTCCAAACAGTAAAGGGCCCAGAACAGATCCTTGTGGTGCGCCACTGATGATCTACTGGTGGCTACCCATTTAGTGATGTAAGGGTTAATCCCAGGTGGGAGAGTTTCTCAATGATACCTGAGTGGGGGATTTTGTCAAAAGCTTTTGCTAGGTCAAGGTAGGCAGTATGCACTGTCATACCTTCATCCAGAGCTTTGGTGACTTTCTCAAAGAAATCTAGTAGGTTTAATAAGCATGATCTACACTTAACAAAACCAAACTGAGTTGGGTCTAGAGTTTGAACATCACCTAGGTCCTTGTTGATAAGGTCCATGATGATTCTTTCCATGGCCTTGCAGATGAGGCTGGTTAGACTTAGGGATCTGTAGTTCCCAGGGTTAGTTGATCCCCCCCCCCCCTTTGTGGAAGGGGATTACTGTTGCTGTACTCCACTCTACTGGAGCAAAGCCAGTTAACACTAGGTCCTGTTTTAGATTGATTAATAAGCAACCTGGGATGCTATCTGGTCCCATTAAGACAGTGTTTTTGGACTTGGAGAGTGCAGATATGACCCGATCTCTAGAGATACTAGGCAGAGGACTGGTGTTGGGTATGGTTTGAGGTATGGTTGATGGGGATGGGGAGAAGTTTGCAGCAAATCTGTCAGCTAGCAGGTTGGCAGTTTCCTCAGGTATAGTATGAATGGTACCATCTACTACCAGTTCAGCGCATAGCTGGGCATGCTGTTTTAGATTTCAGACATAGTTAAAGAATGCCTTATGATTATCCTTAGCTAGGGATGATATTTTACCTTTGTAAATAGCTTTAGAGGACTTTACAAGATTTCTGATTTGCTTGATCAAGCTGTTGAGGGAATTCTTCCTCTGCCGAGTCATTTCCTTCTTGTTCTTGGACATTAGTTTCTTCCTTTTGTTATATAATTTGTTTATACTTGAGGTCCACCAGGGTGGCTTGCTTTTTCAGGAGGACCCAGTTTTAATCTGGTCAGGCATAGCCAAGTCTATACAGTTGCTTACATGTTTATACAAGGCATTTGCGTTCACCTCTGCATAGGAGTCATTGTTGTCTGTGATTGTGGGGGGGGTTTAAACTTTTTATACCACAGCCTGGTAGGCTGCAGTTTGCTTTGGAAATGTTTTTTAGTTTTTTGCTCTTGTGGTGGTGATAGGTTCACTACTTACTTTGAGTGAGACTGATTCATGGTCCACCCTTACCAGGGAGGCATCACACAGGGGGGAGTGCAGAGACCCCCCCCCATGTTGGTGAGTGCTATGTCTAGGATATTTGAGCCCCCTGTGGGAGTGCAGGCTATCTGTTCCACAGCACTTGTACTGACAAAGCCCAGGAACCTCTAAGTGAGTATGTTTGTGGTAATGTATGTCACCTAGTCAATGGAAGAATAGTTGAAATCTCCCATGACTAAGGTGTTGGGCTGTATGGCGAGTGACTCCAGTAAGTCCAGGTAGGTGGTGTGCTTTTCTTGTTTTATGGTGGGGTACCTCTAGCAATGATGCAATAGGGTATTTTGCCTATAGCTATTTAGACAGGGAGTCATTGAGAGAGTAGTACTGTTTGACCAGCGTCGATGTCTAGTTCACTTTGATGAAGACGGATACACCTCAACCTTTGGTTCTTTCATGCTCATTTTGAGGTCTGAATGTGTGGAAGGCATTGCAGCTTTGCATGGCTGGGGTGCTGTCTGCGGCCTTGAACCATGTCTCAGTGACTGCATAGACATCAGCATCTTCCAAGGTGAGGAGAGATTCCAGGGAGCACAGTTTCATGTTTAGACTCCTAGCATTGAGCAGCAGAACTTTGAATTTGTCTTGAGTGGATTTTGCTACATCAGAAGTTTTGTTGTTTAGACATTGCCTAAAAAAGGCACTATGGGAGCAGCAAGTGACTTTGCTGTAATCCGAAAGCCAAGAGGAGACAGCTGCAGACCATCTTTGGCAAAGCAGCATGGCCTGTCAACCATGTTTTCCCATTTCCAAGTTGACAGATACTGGATCCTCTTTGAATTACACCGCAAACTAAGCCAATTATTAAAGTCAATCATTTTTTGTTTATATTGTGGCATCATCCTGGGTGAGGGTAGGATGCTGCTTAGGGCTAGAGTCATATCTGCCTCAGACACATAATCTGAGAGTTCAGTCATTTATCTCTCTTCATATAGTCCAGAGAGGTATGTCTCAAGTTATCCACCCCCAAAATGGACTATGACAGAGATGTAATCGTACTTGTTGTTGAGTGACTTGAGTACATGTGTGATTTGACAGATCTTGGCACTAAACAGGCAGCTGACCATGACCTTCTCCTTGTCCAGCCTGGTGAGGGAGACATATGTGTGTCTGACTATGGAGTTACCTATGACTAAGACATTAGGTTTCTAGGTGTTTTGCCTTACGGGCTTATTTGCTGAGACACTGGTGTATGCGTTATTATGTGTAGTGGTTTTTATTTGCATAGCAGTGTGTGCAAGTGGTTTACATTTTGGAGGTCTCTGATCTTTTAGTAGGCTTCTAGTGAGTACCTCCATGCATGTGGGTTTGTGTGTCATGACCTCATTTTGTGTGAGAGGTGAAGTGTGTGTGCTGACAACCTGTTTGATGTCTGGTTTGTTGTTAGGTGAAAGAATTATAGGTTCATAGGTTCATAGGTTCATACTAGGCTATCTGCCCTAGGGCATTTATAAGCCTAGCCAGAGTGTGTGTGGCTTTCACCACCCCTTAGGATGAGAATACTATACCCATTAGTTTGCTGTGCCTCTGTCCAGCAGTGATACAGAGATGATTCCCGGGGTAAACCTACGATCTCCCATCCACTCGTCAAGATTTCTCTTGAACAGAGTCAGTGAGGGGCTCTGCCTCACATGGACTGGGATTCTGTTCCATAGTGTAGGGAGTCTCTGGGTGATTAATCTGTCCCTCCAGCACGTCCTATTTATATCCGTGTTGAGGTTTAAGTCTCTTGCTCTCATGGCTCTGGTGGATTTGGATTTTTTGAGGTGGAGCATGTCCATTAATTCCGGGTTGGACATGGCCTTGTATGTCAGACACAGATCACCTCTGAGCAGACGGTATGCGACTGAATAGAGCTGGAGTTTCTTCAGTCGGGCATCGTATGACATATGTTTGAGCCCCTTTATCCTTTTGGTGAGGAACTTTTGGGGTCTTTCCAACTGCTGCAGGTGTCGGGTAAGGTACATTCGAATGGGCGTTGTACTCAATCATTGGTCTGATAAGTGAAGAGTACAGGGGTACAATGACCTCTCCTGATCTGGATGTGAATCCCTTCATGATCAGGTGGGCAATGTAGAAGGTCTTCCTAACCACTTTGGCAATGTGAGTGTCAAAAGAGAGGTTACTGTCAACTTGGGTCCCCAGGTCCCTGATAACTTCTTCCGTGTTTAATGGATTACCACCTATGTGGTAATTAGGGGTTACCTTGTTTTTCCCAAAGGGTATGACTATACATTTTTTGGCATTTAGCTTAAGGCCATGGCTCTGGCACCAGTTATCCATTTCTATGAGACCTTTCTGGAGGATGTCTGTGTCTGATGGAGTGTCAATTATGGTGCCCAGTTTGCAGTCATCTGCAAATTTTGTCAGCCACTGGAATTGATTCCAGTAGATACAACATCCGATTTCATAGTATAGTTACATCTCTCACATAGGGTATTTGTTTGTTTTAGAAGTAAGTGGTTGTCAGTATACATGAGGCAATTACTACATTGCCTCAGGATGCCCACATCAATCAGTTTGGCTGGTGAAATGATGGGAAACTGCCCATCCATTATAGCAGGTTTTTACTGTATGTACTATTAGGGAAGGGATTGGGCTAATTTGACCAGTTTTTGTTCAAGGACTAACAAAGGTGCTTGTTCTATTGAAGGCTATGGATGATAAGTGTGACAATGCTACTCAGTGTACCTGTAGTGCAGTAGAGATGCTTGGGAGGGTTCAACTGATAGATGTCTAGGGAAAATTTGAGTTTCAAGGTGTTTGCATCTATACAGGGCACCCCTAACCCCTGTTGTATGGTGCATTGCAATGTGCAAATGAGAGGGTTAAATACAGGCAAAATTAAGATTTTTAAGCTAATCTACCAATAGGAAAGCACACAATGAACCTTTTTCTAGCAATCCCCCAGCTATTACAAGGCTGGATCCACATTCTTCTGCCATAAGGGTGCAGGGGAGGCTTCTTAATGTAAGATGGCTGGTTTAGTGCTCAGGTGTATCAATAACAGGCTAGATTCATCAGGTCTGAATCTATTCTATGTTATCTAGGTACAGAACAGTGCAAATCAAATGTAGAAAAGTGCAAATAAATAATAAGAACCCTTTTGTGTACATCCCAGCTCAGATAGACCAGATAAACACGTACTTCCACAGATGAACAGTCCCAGTCCTCCCAAAGCAAAATCACAGTAAAGGAGTTGCTGGAGTGAAATGCTACCACAAACAAGCTTAAACAGTATGAAATGCTCCCACAAACAAACTTAAACATATAGTTACAGTAGTGTACTTTAAACAGCTTATAGAACTGTGGTTATTCAATAAAAGCACTTTGCTTTGAATAAACGAGCCAAGAGCCATTAAATTGTACAGAATTTATAAAGGCACTAAAAAACAAGATAAGCCCTCAAGCCAGTAAAACTGCATTCAGAAATCTCAAGTGTTTTCTCAGCCTCAACAGGCCAGACTACTCCCAGTGCAATAGGTGGAAAATCCACTGACCTCTTCTGTGTAAAAACAATTGTTTGCTAGAGTGTAAAAATACACTACTTTATCCAGCAGCTAGATAGAGCAAGTAGAACAGACAATGGGTGGCAAAATTAACTTTTTCAATATAAGGAAAGGCAAATAAGTAATTCAGGATATCAACAGCAGTATAGAAAGGAAAGGCAAATAAATAATTCAGGATATCAACAGCAGTATAGAAACAGAGGAGCTTATAAATCTCAATTTATAGTACAGGTGGGCATCTTAAAGTCACCAGGTTTAAAAAGCAAATCAACAAACAGACTGGTGGGTGGGAAACACAGCAGGGAATCACCAGCAGTGCTTTAGTTTATGTAGGCTTCAAATCTTTTCAGACAAACACAGAGGCCCAGAATTTCACTGAGTATTTAAAGGACAACAGTGGAATTCTATTATTAAATGCTCAACTTCTCTGTCTTTTTTCTCCATATTTACTATCCCTGCTATGAATAAACAACAATACAGCATTTACAATATTTTAAATTGACTGTTTCTCTCCACTAGAACAGTACCTTACCATACTATGGTGGTTTCATTTTCAAACAACTTTTACCCCAGCCTGGAAAAGCTTGCTGCAGTCTCCAATTCACAAGGCCATGGACTACAGGTAGTTTTCTGGCCATTTCACTCAACAAACTGACATCACCACTACCATCCTAAAAAACCACCCATGCTGTGATGCCACAGTTCCCTGGCCCTTTCCCTACCCATACAGAAAGTAAAGGCTAGAACAAGGAAATGGTACATGGAGTCAAGTCTCCTGCTGTGAGCTGTCAATCACAGCAGGTAACAGCTCAAATTATCCTTAGCACTTTGACAGCTAGGGAAGTTAGGTGTGAAGGGGGATGAGAGATGAGTCAAAGTAGTACAAGTCAGGATTCACAAAAGTCTGCAGTTTAGCCATTCTAAAAAGAAGCAGAATCAAATACACTTTGAAAGTCTCTTTTGTGGCATTTGTACTGTTTGTGTTTTAACTAGTCATTGAACAGCATGAAATGTTACTTAAAACTAATTGACTGAAAGACAGCAGTGTATGCATGTAAAATCAATACAGTGACAGGAGCTTTAGGAAGAAAGAGGCCTGCATGATGCATTTTTTTGCAGACAAGCACTGCTTTGTGGGATACCTAGAGGCAGACTAAACAATCAGAATTACTTCAAGATGCCAGACCCCATGTGGTCAGAAATTATGTATAAAAATATTTAAAATCCTGTAAACAGTCCCAGAGTGGTGTTAAAATATAGGAAACACTGAACCATGATCAAATAAACATGTTTTTTGAGTCTGTTGGTGCAGTTCTCCTTTAAGTATCACTCAAGAGACAATTTAACCAATGAAAAAAACATGTGAAATGGACAGCCTAGATAATGTGTGTCAACCTTTCATGTAGAACAAAAACACTAGGCCAAGCAGATTTCTTAAAACAAAAAACAAAATGGAACAGTTATCAGAAAGAAGCTCTTGAAAGTTCACAGATAAACAATATAGGTTTTCTCACCAAGCAGGAAATCACCAGCAGTGCTGAATTTATGCAGGCTTCAAATATTTTCAAACAAACAAAGAGGCCCAGAATGTCACTGAGTATTTAAGTATCACTCAAGAGGCAATTTAACCAATGAAAAATACATGTGAAATGAGCAGCCTAGATAATTTGTGTCCACCTCTCACGTAGAACAAAAACACCAGACCAAGCAAATTTCTTAAAACAGAAAACAAAATGGAGCAAATATCAGAAATCAGCTCTAAAAGGTCACTGACAAAAAATATAGGCTTTCTCACTCAGTAGGAAATCACCAGCAGTGCTTTAGTTTATACAAGCTTCAAATATTTTCAGACAATAAAGGAAAAGAGCTTCCAAACTCACTTGATAGCTCACAACTTTAGACCTGTGATCTTTTAGTTAGGATCATTTGGGGTCTTAATAATTGTTTGATATGCTTAGTGAGATACATTGTGTGTGACAAACAGCCTGATCAATGCTGACTATAAGGGAGTGATTACCTCTTTAGAACTTTATGCTATTCCTTCGGTAATTAGCTGGGCTGAATAACAAGATTTCCTGACAGCTATTAGAACATGATGGTCAAAAGCAAAGGGCTATCCATCCAAGTACCTGGGTTTCTAACTACATTTTCATTTTATATAGGTATATTGTCTAGACAGTCTGATGGGGTGGTCTACTGTTAGTGATTATACTATGCTTTTTAACATTTAGTTTTTTAGTCCATTTATATTACACCAAGAGAGTTCATTCTGGAGTGTTTGGGTGTCACAGGATGACTTAACAAAACCCATCAGTTTTCAATTGTCAGCAAAATTTTTTAGCCAGAGGTCTTGGCTCACTGCTTGGGTATCTGAGAAATAAATGCCAAAAAGGAAAGGTCCCAGCACTAAATGCTGAGAGACAATACTGGTCACTTTCACACTTTCTGATAAGGGAGCCGCAGCCAGTTTGCTATCCATCTTACCATATATGGGTCAATTTAAAGCATTTAGCATGAAGAATGGTGTCAAAGGCCTTGGCTCTGTCAAAATATGTCATGTGCAGTGCATGGGCATCATCTACAAACTCTGTAACCCTTTCAAAGAAATTTGCCAGATGAAATATACAGGGGAGTAATGGATTCAGATACTCTGAGGCTTTAAACACAAGTCCCAAGGTGAAGTTAGCACTAATTTTTTGCAGGGATATTAGCAATGTCAGTTGGATCAGAATAGGAGGCCCCATTACAAATATGTTCTCAGCAATATAGGGTATTGTTTTTTTTTAGTTTTCTAACATAGCTAAAGAATGATTTTTATTTATCGTTGGTGTCAAAGTCCAGCCTATATTTCCTGGCTCCTTTAATGCACATGATAGTGTTCTTCAGAATTTTATGAGGCTTTTGATATTATCCATGAGAGGTAATGGATTTATGGGTTTTATATCTACTAAACATTTTAAGGAGTTTCTTTCTTTCTTTCTTTCTTTCTTTGTACACTTTATTTATGGTGGTGGATCACCAGGGTCATTTGTTTCTGAATTTCCGATGATAATTGCTTCTGGTAGCAACTGCTGCTAACTCTCTGCATTTTAATAAATGAATGTAGAATACTTTAGTGAAACTTGCTGCTTTATTGAGGCCAGGGAATTGAAGTCATAATTGAACTTTGAAATTTCACCACATGATTTGTTGAGGTTGGCTTATTTGTAGTCCTTCACTTCAGTTGAGTTTGCCATATGAGCTTTTGGGAGTTTAATAGAAAAGATCAATGTGCTCTCTAAAGCCAAAAACACTGCATCAATGAGACCTCATCACATCCCAGGATGCCTCCTAAATAGCATGAAACATGACCTATTAGCCCCACTAGAAGCACTACTCCATTGTACCTTCCAACGGGCTTCATGCCAAGTGAACAGAGGACTAACTGTTACCCCTAAGGGTGAGCTATCTATGGACCAAGGTAACTACAGACCCATAAGCCTAACTAGTCTCATATGTAATATCATATGTAAGCCAATGAAAAAAATAATCATGAGCATGATAAACAGTGACATAGGAAATCTTCAAACATTGAATCCAACTCAGTTTGGTTTCATTAAGGACATGTCATGCCTACTCAAACTAGCAGATGTCTTTGAGAAGGTCACCAACTCAATGGACAAGGACAAAATGGTGCATGCTGCCTACCTCGACCTGACCAAAGCATTTGACACAATACCCAAATCAGGCACTGTAGACAAGCTCATGAAACTAGGCATAAACCACTGTGTCACCCACTGGATAGCCAGCTGGCACACAGGTAGGCCAGAAGAAAGGATAGGTATATCTACTGCCACAAAAAGTTCATTCACTAGTGGGGTCCTGCAAGGCTCAGTGGTGGGGCTGCTCTTCTCTGGTGTCTACTTTTCTAAAGTCAAAGTCAACATCAAAGGTCTCTGGCTGATGAAGTTTGCAGATGATTGCTAACTAGGTGTAGTCACAGAATCCCCCAAAGACACACACATCCTCCAAGAAAGCCTGATGCAGACTAATACATGGTGATAGAATCAAGGTATAAAACTTAATGACAAAAAAATGCATAATGGTATCTTTCAGAAATATGTCCATCCCTGAAAATTTGCATTGATTGACCTTGTGATCAGAGATTTGGGGATGCATGTAAACAGCAACTTGGCTTTGACCATCATGTGTCTGCTGTAAGGAAATCATTCTGCATTGTGCAATTTATAAGCAAAGGCATGGTATGTAGGTCCAAAGATGTCATTATTCTGTTATATACATCTCTCATCAGACCAATCATTGAGTACAATTCCCCCTTTTTTGCATTCATGACCAGTGATATGAAACAACTGGAGTATCCTCAGAGGTTCTGCACAAAAAAAAAATGCAAAGTGTAGAGACCATACCTACATGAACAACCTCAAAGCCTCATCCTTGTACTCGAGCTCCTACAGACTGATGGGGGGCAATCTATGTCTGGCCTTCAAAACATCCTTTTATCCTGCTCTGGTGGACCTGTTGCACATCTACAAAACAAATACCATCAGGAACACCCAATCTAGAGCCCTGAACCTCATTGTCAGCATAAATTAAATGTCTGAGCATTTCCTGTATTTCAGAGACTACCCCTTCTCTGGAACATGATTCCCATCCATGTGAATCCGAGTTCCTCCCTGCACTTATTCAAGCACAGCTTGGATCAGTGGATGGGTAATCATAAGGGTCTACATCCTATGTCCGCATTAGAAAGTTGAAGCTTGTAAATGCTTGACTACTCACACCCAAGTTATACTGCTTAAGAAATTTGTGATTGTGTATCCTAAGGAGGTTAGTAGTGTCTTTACA
Organism: Protopterus annectens; assembly: GCF_019279795.1. Taxonomy (NCBI): domain Eukaryota; kingdom Metazoa; phylum Chordata; order Ceratodontiformes; family Protopteridae; genus Protopterus; species Protopterus annectens. The sequence continues at coordinate 1,338,535,533 of NC_056726.1, forward strand.
AAGGCCAGGTGCTTGAGCAGCTTTTCCTGGCTGTCTGCCTGAATAAGGCAGTCATCTAAGTATGGGTAAATCTGAATATTTCTTTGTCTGCAAAAGGCAATGGCCGGAGCCAGACATTTTGTAAAAACTCTGGGTGCAGTAGATAAGCCAAAGGGAAGCGCAGAGAACTGAAAGTGTTGAGATCCTGCCCTGAAGTGGAGATATTTCCTGCATGATTCCCTGACAGGAATGTGGAGGTAGGCCTCTTTTAGATCTAGGGTGGCTAGCTAAGCATCCTTGGGAAGCATGGGTAGCAGCTGCTGGAGAGTGAGTATTTTGAATTTTGGGATCACAAGGAAGGTGTTTAGAATTGATAGATGAAGGATGGGGCACCATGTGCCCTCTTTTCTGGGCACCAGAAAAGGTCTGGAGTAGAAGCCTTGGTCTATCTGTTCTGCAGGAATGTGCATTACTGCTCTCATAGAGAGAACGGAAAGGATTTGCTTTTGATCCTCTGCCCACCGATTTGGTGGTAGATCTGGGAACCCTTTTGAAGTTGGAAGAGTATGGAAGGAAAATTTGTATCCCTGAGACACAATGTTCAGAACCCACTGGTCCTTGGTTATGGTGGCCCAGGTGCTTGAGTGAAATGAGAGTTTTCCTCCTAGGGGTAAGTGAAGGTGGGCAGAGGGGGAAGGGAGGAGGTGAGTCATTGTGAGTTCTTACCGTAAGGGGGTGGCTTAGAACTCCCTGGTTTTGAAGTGAAGATAGTCTACTGCTTAGATCTCTGCATTCCCTGGGGCTGCTTTCTGGGGGGGGGGTCTGTTTCCACGGGGCCTAGGCTGGGCTGGCTTACTCAGAGAAGGAAAGGACCAGTGCTTGGAGGGGCAATGCCTGCTAAACCTAGGGGGATGGACTTGTAAGAAATCCTTAAATGTTTGCATAGATTTTGCTTTTTCTTCCATCTTTTTTAAGACCTCTTCTGCCTTAGTGCCAAATAAGTTATCTTTGTGCAAGGGGGCATCCAACAATTTAGATTTGACACAGTCTAGCAAGGGTTGTTCCTTAAGCCATGCATGTCTTCTAATGACAGATCCAGTGACTGCTGCCCTGCAAAAAGTTTCTAAGGCATCAAAACCACAGTGCAAAGTGTGTTTAGTTACTTGGCTTGCAGAATGCATTAAGTCTTGTAAATCTTTAGATTCTGCCCAAGCAGGAAGGGAAGACATTTTTTGTTTAAGGAGTTCTAGGGTATGTTGCTGAAATTTCAGCATATGGAACTGACAATTTAGTGCCCTGATAGCAAGAATAGCTGAGGTGTACACTTTTTTACCCCATCTGTCCAATGCTTGGGAATCCCTGTCTGAGGGTGTGGGATTCTTAGCAGATGTTGCTTCAATCCCTTTTGGCCCTTGAAAAATGACCTCAGGTTCAGCTGTTGGATTTTTAAAAATATATTTGTGTGAGTCAGGGACTCTCTAGTACCTGCCTGGTTTTCTGGGAGCAGGAGGTAGGGCATCAGGAGTCCAGCTGGATTCAAGAAAAACATCATCCACAATGTCCAGGACTGGGGGGATGGCCAAGAGTCTATGCTACGGAAGATCTAAGACTTCCTTGATTCTCTTTTTAGACTGAGGGTAGTCCCAACTCTCCCATTGGAAATGCTCCCTTAAAGTATGCAGGGTTTCCCCAAAGAAAAAATCCTCTGGGGGAGAGATTGAAGGAATGGAGTCCTCTGCATCAGAATCCTCACAAGTGGAGAGGGGTTGCATGTCTTCATAGTCAGACGGATCAGATTCATCCGACTCTTGTTCAGACAAAACTACAGGAGACAGATCTCTTTTCCTTTTTGAGGGGGTAGCCTGGCTTCCCCTGATCAGCATAAGGTCTTCTGCCATTTTAAGCATTTTAGACTGAGGCAAGTTAGCAGGCGCCTGAGAGTGGGTCGTCGGTTTCTTGGGTGTGGTTCAAATCCTGGGCCTATGAAACTCGGTCGTTTTTGAAAGAACAGTAGTAGCAAAAGAAGACATTGGTTTGTGTTGAGATTCGGTAGTGTGAATGACTTCCTCGGAAGCCGGTGTCTGCTCAGCGGCTCCGGACCCATCCAAGGTAGAGACGACCGCAGGATCCTTAGTTGAAGAAGAGTTTTACAGTATACCAGACTCCAAAAGGGTCTCGGTAGCGGCCTGCGAATCAAAAGAAGCGGGCATCAGGGGCTGCAAAAGTGCCTCAGTGAGTACCAGAGGACTAACGACTAGCTTAACGGAAGCGTCATCAGTAGGTTTGGACTTGTGCGGTCTGTCTCTGTCTATATTTTTACGTTTTTTTCGGAAGATCTGCTGTCGGATGGCTTACCGAAGCCATATCGGAATTCAAAGACTGTAAACGAAAATATCTGGCTACAATAAGGGCCCGATGATGGAAAGTTCTGGTGTTGAACAAAGCACAGAAGCGGCAACGGGGGACGTCGTGGTGTGGGCCTAAAGTGACGCAGTAAGAGTGGAAGTCTCGGTGTGGTATTTGCATTCCACAGGAGAGACAAGTGTTAACTTTTTCTGACATCAGCTAGTGCAAGAAAAAAGGATCCCCAATGGGGTAACTTAGCTTTTGAAGACTTCAATTTCAATTTGGAGACGAAAACTCAGGTAGCGGCCAACTGGCACTCATGCAAACTGCTTCTGGCTCTACGGCAAGAAAGACTGATGTAATGGCATTGGCTGCCTTGCTTTGTGCTACTGATGATCTGATGTTAGTCCTCGGGTGGCAGCGGCTGACGCAGAGGTGCTGGGCCTCTAGTGTTCAGGCCAGCCAAGGGCTAATCTGGCAGGGATGACCCTGGTGTGGTGACTGCAACAGTGAAACATGAAGAACATCCCTGTATGTGTCCCTTCATCTTTGTGCCCAGATTTAGAATCTTGAGTATCTTCAGGAAAAGAGGTATTCCTATTTCTTTCACCAGAAACTGCTTTACAAGAAGGATCAACAGACTGAATTAAATCCTGAGCTAGACCCAGTAAACTACTCCTGTCTAAAGAAATTTGAGGAGGAGTAGATACATGTTTAATTTTCTGTTTCTTTTAACAGGAAAAATAGGACCAAGAGTTATTAATGGCAGCAGCAGCAGCTTCCCAAGGAAAGGGCACAACATTCTGAAAAAATAGGGAAACCTTCTGTGTTCCCTTCCCAGGACCAACAAATGCAGCTCTCTCTTGCCCACCGAGGGGATCACAACAGCTGCAGAGAATGTGGCCAACCCTGGTCCATACTAGTTTTAGGTGCTACATGAGAGGGATATGGGGTAAAAGATGAGTGGCCTGATGTACAACTAATGGCCACAGCACAGTCACCCACCAAAGGTTGAGGCATATTGCTAGCTCACTGTGGTGTCAAAAGCCATTTGCTTAACTTTTTCTTTTTGTGGTGGGAAGAAGGACCAACCATGGGATGGACTATGGTCAAGCCGGAAATGGTGCCTCTTTCCCATGGAAAACAAGCAGTAAAAAACAGTAAAATGCAAAAGTCTTTTCACATATAAATACAGTGAAAAGCCCTGTAAAACATGCCACTAGTTCCAAAAAGTAAAATAAACACACTTTCTCCACAGAAACATGGTTTTCAATGACTTCAAACAACTTTTAAACTCACAGGAAGAAAGTACTTGTTTAAAAGTACAATACAGTCTCACGACAGTCCATTAAAATACAAACTGCTAGCTTCAAAATGACTTCCTGAACAGGAAAGTGTTATTAAATAAACATTTTTTTTTTACTGGATGTTTGTTTCTCCAAAGGGAGTACAGCAAAGGAACAACACAAGCTGTCGATCCTCGAGAACCACTCTTCGGTGGCAGGAAAGCTCTGAAGGGGTTGGTGCCCAAACCTGTGTTTTTAGCCAGCTCAACTTAAGCTGACTGACTGGATACATGGAATGTGCCCTGAAGCTTTGATAGCTGGCCAGCTGTTGCATCATATCCAGGATATAACCTGTACAGCTAAGGCAATTGCAGCAGTGATTAATATGATGACCATATCATACTCTTGTTTTGCCTCACATTTTAACTTTCTCTAGAACTGCCAAAATGTTGATAGCTAAAGAACACTATAACCTGTCAACAACTTTGTAGGGTTTCCCAATAACTTTTTCAGACCACCCTCCTTCATTTCTCAGGTTTACAACTGTAAGAACTCCCTATTATATCACTGGAAACTTAGTCTATATTTTTGTAGGTAACAGGAATTTAACCAACAGATGTCTTAATACAATGAGAAACGGACAAGACTTAGGCAAAGAGAGCATAGCAAATACCTCCCTGGACTACATGAAAATACCCCCCTGGACTACATGAAAAGAGACATAGAGGAGCTCTCTGATTATGTAGCCCAGGCTGGCATGACCCTGACCTTGAGAAGCATCTTACCCTCACCAAGAATGATGCCACAGTATAAAGACAAAATGATCAATTTCAACAACTGGCGTACGTATTGGTGTCATTCAAAGGGGATCCAGTGTCTGTCTGCTTGAGATGACATGCTCGACAAGCCACGCTGCTTCGCAAGGGATGGCTTGCACCTGTCACCCCTGGGCTTTTGGATATTGGCAAAGGCTCTTGCCACCCCCATAGTGCCTTTTTTTAGGCAAGGCTCAAAAGACAAACCCACCTCCTTAGACAACACAAGTAGAAAGAAACTAAGGGTAATGCTGCTCAATGCCAGAAGTCTAAACCTCAAGATGCACACTCTCGAAGCCCTCTTCAGTATGGAGAACATCGATGTCTGTGCAGTGACAGAAACCTGGTTTAAGGCTCCCAAGAGCACCCCAGCACTACCAGGTTATACCTCATATCATGCTTTTCAGTCCCAAAACTTGGACTGAACCACAAAAGGAGGGGGAGTATCCATATTCATCAAGGATACCCACACCTTCAGGTTAGTGGCATTGCACGAAGCATCGGAAACCATCCATGTGCAACTAACAGTGGGCAAAACTGCCTTCCAGTTTGTGGCATGCTACAGACCACCCTCTCAAACTCAGGTACCCCACTCGGCCTTCCTGAAGACACTGGAGAATATGAAGGTCTCTCCAAACACCATCATATTGGGGAACTTCAACTATCCAAACATAGACTGGGAGCATTACCCAAGCCCCAACACCCTAGCCCAAAGGTTCCTAGAATTCATAAACTCAAATGCTATGGAACAACTAGTCACCACTCCCACAAGAGGGGAAAACATACTAGACCTGATCATCACAAACATGGGGACACAATGTTCCATACCAGAAGTATACCCCTCTTTGGTAAGATCAGACCATAAATTAATCTCACTGGAAATTCACATCCTGCCCCCACCCCCAGCACAGAAGACCACAGTGAAAATCTTCTCAAAAGCTGACTTCACACTTCTTAAATCCGAAGTGGAATCCTTCAAGGCCCCCGGGCCAGTGGAAACTACAGCCCAATCTGCTGAATCCTTTATAAATGCATTCTATGGACACCTTCAGGAATGCATGGATCATGCAATCCCAAATAAAACCAAGACCCATTTCCCCAAAGGCAGGCGTCCTGTCTGGTGGACCCCAGCCATAAATAAGCTATACAACAGAAGGAGGAAGCTACTACATGATAGAACAAAATCCCTAAAAGGGAAGGCATCTCTGATCAGTACTAGCAAAAAAACTACGTTCCCTCATAAAATCATCCAAGGCCAGCTTTGAGAGAAACATTGCACAAGACACTAAAGATAATCATAAGGCCTTCTTTAGTTATGTTAGAAACTTGGGTGGCAACTCCCAGATATGCTAAGAGTTGGTCCATAATGACAAAAAATACACTGAACCCACAGACACTGCCAACATCCTGGCAGACAGGTTCAGTGCAAACTTCTCCCCCCCCCCCCCTCCAAAAGGACAAATATCTATCCCAGCAGAGTGTTGCCTCCCTGACATCTCAGATGCCCAGGTGAGAGCCGCCCACTCTAAAGCAAAAATCACAGCATCAATGGGACCAGACGATGTTCCGGGCTGCATGCTACATGATCTCCAAGAAGAACTGAACCCACACATAAGGCTGCTGTTCAATCTCAGCCTTACTACAGGATATGTACCCAAAGAATGGCGTACAGCAACAGTGGTCCCACTCCACAAAGGAGGTGCTTCTACAGACCATGGAAACTACTGCCCCATAAGCCTGACTAGCCTGGTCTGCAAAGCTATGGAAAGGATCATTATGGAACTCATAAACAAAGACATTGGGGACCTACAGACACTGGATCCTACCCAATTCAGCTTTGTTAAGGGCAGATCCTGCCTCTTGAACCTGGTCAACTTCTTTGAAACAGTCACCAAGGCCATTGATGAGGGTAAGGTAGTTCACACAGCCTACCTGGACCTCACAAAAGCCTGCGACACAATACCCCACTGGGGCATCATTGACAAGCTCTCCAGATTAAATATAAACCCCTATGTCATAAGATGGGTTGCAAACTGGCTCAAGGACAGAACCCACATGGTCAGAATTGCTGGAGCCATGTCCGACTCTAAACCAGTCAAAAGTGGCGTCCCACAGGGCTCAGTCCTGGGACCTCTCTTATTCAGTATATATTTTTCTGAGGTACAGGCTAACATGGGAGGACTGTGGCTGACCAAGTTCGCAGATGACTGCAAACTGGGCACCATAATTGACTCCCCAGCTGACACAAGCATCCTCCAAAAGGGACTCATAGAAATGGATAACTGGTGCCAGAGCCATGGCCTTAAACTAAACACCAAAAAGTGTATAGTCATACCCTTTGGGAAAAACAAAGTGCCCACAAATTACCACATAGGTGGTAATCCATTAAGTACAGAAGAAGTAATTAGGGACCTATGGACCCAAGCTGATAGTAATCTCTCCTTTGACAATCACATTGCCAAAGTGGTTATAAAGACCTTCTATATAGCCCATCTTATCATGAAAGGATTCACATCTAGATCAAGTGAGGTCATTGTGCCTCTGTACTCTTCCCTCATCAGGCCCATAATTGAGTACAATGCCCCATTTGGGATGTATCTTACCCGACACCTGCAGCAACTAGAAAGACCCCAAAAGTACCTCACAAAGAGGATCAAGGGACTCAAAAAAATGCCATATGCTGCTCGGCTAAAGAAACTCCAGCTCTACTCAGTTGCATACTGCCTACTCAGAGGCGATCTATGCCTGACGTACAAAGCCATGTCCAACCCGGAATTAATGGACATGCTCCAACTCAGAAAATCCAAATCCCTTAGGGCTACGCGATTGAGAGAATTGAACCTCAGCACAGAAATAAATAGGACATGCTGGAGGGACAGATTCATAACCCAGAGGCTCCCTTCACTGTGGAATAAAATCCCAGTCCATGTTAGGCAGAGCCCCTCACTGACTGTCTTCAAGAGGAATCTTGACGAGTGGATGGGAGATCGTAGGTTCGCCCCGGGGGTCACTTCTGTGTCACTGCTAGAAAGAGGCACAGTAAACTAACCTTAAAAAGGGCACAGTAAACTCATTCCAAGGGGTGGTGAAAGCCAAACACACTCTGGCTAGGCTTGTAAATGCCCTAGGGCAGATAGCCTAGTATGAACCTATGAACTTGTCAAATATGGTTGGGAAGTATGGCTAGGCTTAAAAAGGCCCTATAGGGTCATTAGCCTAGTAGTCATCTATGAAGCTATGATCTTATGTGGAACATCAGCATTAAGTGATATGGCATTAACTTAACAAAAGCACTTCATAAATGTGCAAATCACTAGTAGAAAGCTGCACAAGTGGCAGAAAACTGAAACAATATCAGTCATTTCCACATAAACTCACCATTTCAAAACTCAGTTGTAGTCAGTAATTTTAAAAAATAAGACAAAGATACCTTACTAAGTAATGCAAAACAGCAGAATTTAATCTTGTTATATGAAAAAGGATAAAAAAACACAATGACAAAACAATGCAGGAGCACTAAACAGCATCTCACAGAGCTAGTCAAAATCAAGAAATATGAAAAGGGCATAAGAAGAATTAATTTTACTCTGGGAAGGGGCAGGAATACTAATCAACTTACTGTGAGTACTAAGCAATTGTGTCACCATTCAGTTATGTACATGCACAAGAATGTGCACATTCTCACAAACACACACACACTCACACTGAGACATCTATCTATCCCTACATATACATTTATATGAGTGTACCTGAAAATATTGAATGTTGGTAAGGTTGACAGCTCTCTAGTCGACTAGGCAGTTGATCAACAGGCATGCGAGATTGACAATCCCCAGGTAGGAGAATATTCCATTTCCCTGGGGATTGTGTGATCTTAGAATTAATATATATAATTAGCAGGTGGTGTGGGAGTGCAGGGGGCTTGTCCCCCTGCAAAAAACAGTGCTTTACTTTGTTTTTTTACATTAGATATATATATATATATATATATATATATATATATATATATATATATATATATATATATGTTTACTATCAAAATCAAGAATTGCAGCTCTTCATTTATTTACTTAGTCAAAAATAAATGTCGAAAATAGAGAAGTTATTTCTCCAAAAATGATGACAGTGGTAATGGTGATAATTGGCAATTCAATATTATCGACAATACCCAGGTTACCTTGACTACCGCTGATAGCATGAAACATGACCTACGTTTTGAAGGGGGCAAGCCCCCCTGCACCGGCAGACCCCCTGCATATTATATATACATACTCTGAAATTGCACTACATTGAGGAAAAGGGTAAATTTCCCAAACCCCTCTGTAGCGTGATCTCCAATAAAAACATGGACCTAATATGTATTAGCTAAGGTGGATTTGAACATTTTAAGAGTGGCATTACAGACACTGGGAACCATGCATTCCACCATCCCAGTTTCGCATAAGTGCCATTCAACATATATATATAGTGTCCCCTAGAGACTGCTGATGTGAAGTATATGGAGTCACAATTTTGTGGCACTCTGGGAAGAGGATCCACGCTTGTCCTAAGTGGAGAAATCAACACTCCCCTTTTTTTTTTGAAAGGGAGGGTCACAGAAATACATGTTTAGAGAAGGACAGAGACACAGATATGTGGGCTTCTCTGCCATAGACAGGAAGAGGGACACTCATGCTGGGTATGTAGAGAGAGAGAGTCTCAGTATTAGAGACATTGGCCTCTCTGGTACAGAGAAGGAAAGTGAAAGTTTTCACGGAAAATATTATCTTTGGGTAATGGCCTGTGGTCACCATATCCATTTCTGACCCCGAATCTGCAGCTCTCCCACAAGCCCCCCCCCGGAAAAGTTTTCACTGAGAATATTATTATTGTGTAATAGCCTGTGGTCAGTACATGCATTCCTGGTCTTGAAACTGCAGGAGATTTGCTACAAGGCCAACAGCTGCAAAAGTTTTTACTGAGAATATTATCATTGTGCAATAACCTGTGGTCACTACATCCATCTGTGACTCCAAAATTCCAGGAGCTCTGCTACAAGGCCCACCTCTGTGAATATTTTCACTGAGAATATCATCATTGTGCAATGTAATTAGGTTTAACATGAAGAGCCTTGCTGTGTATTAACTTTAAGTAGTCAAATACATGGCTGTCCTACGCTGGAAAGTGGGTGTGGCATCCTTACCCCCAAAAGAGTAGTCCTTGCACTCTAAGGACCAACTTACTAAGTTGGCCACTGTCCTTTCTCTTGCTGATTAGATTATACTGCATATGCCAGCCTGTTAGTCACTCTCCTTAACATCCTGGTTTCTGCATTCAGTAAATGAAAGAAAACCTCTTCTATTTTGTGCCTCCTTGTTAATTGTTCTGCACTGGCTATAAACCAATTGCTCTCTATAATGATTCACCTGATGGTGGAAGAGTCACCATAGTAAAATGTATTGCTAAATCTCCCCTCACTCTGGTCTCCACAGTCACTCAGTCACAAACTTCCTTCACAGTGCAGGTATCTGTCATGTGTTATTACATTTCTGTTTGTTCTAAGACTATGTAGGACAATAAAAAGACCTTGGTAGTGAGTTGCGTTTACATCAATTGGAGGGGAGCTTGGCATAATGGTTAAGGTCTTTACCTTACAGACACAAGATACAGGGTTTGATTCTCACAGGGGGTAATTGGCTAGGCTTAAAATGGCTCACAAGGGCAGTTAGTGTGGTACTAACCTATAAACCTATATGAACTGTTCCTGTGGCAGCAGGTGTAAGTATAGGGTGGCAATATAAGTGAGACTGGGTTCTAATCCAGCAAAGACCAATATTTCTAGTAACTTCCTATGATCCTATACCTCATTAACCCTTTTTAAGTGCAACCTGGATGGGGAACAGAAAATATACCCCTGGGATTCCACCTGTGTCCCTGATGAACAGTGACATAGGGTGCTGATTTGTTGGAAAATGGGCTAAATTCTTGGCTAGGCTTGTAAGGGCCTCAGGGCCAATAACCCAGTAACTTCCTATGATACTATGATGCTAGTCTTGTTAACTTTCTGTATATTGAGCCTGTGTCCTTTTACAAGTATGTATTTAATTTCAGTTGCTGAAGTTTTGGTATATATTACTCTTTTTTTGACATATTAAGAGGTAATCCAGAATGCTCAAGTGAAGTCTGGTATCCCATCTGTGACTCAGAAGGTGGCAGGACTAACAATAAACAAAGTACAAAGGATTAGTACAGTTAAAATCACTTTAGCCAGCAGACTTAAGAGGCTCTCTCTCTCTCTCTCTGATGCCCTCCCCATGGGAGGAATAAAGATATTGTTATAGTATCAAGTAGTTTATTTAGTTAAGCAGGTAGATAGACAAGTGTTCTTGTTCTAATATATTACATTCAACAGGTCAGTTATTTAAAGGCAGTTACTGACAATGATGGTAGGGTCCAGAGGAGGATTGAGGAGGTTGATTGGAGGAAAATCTGGGAGAAGGAAAAACAATGAGCCAATCCCAAAGCATAGAAGCGAGTCCCTTATTTGAAGATTTCTGAAAGTCCCGTGAGGGTTACCTGCTCAATCATCTATGGAACCTCGTTCTTAGATAAAAGTTTTTTTTTTTATTTTTATTTTTAACAAGCAAAACATGACATCACACCATGGCCTACCACTATAGAACTATATTTAAGAAAAGCTTTTACCTGAGCTTCTAATAGAGTGGGTTCCACTTTGATAATTGAAAATACCTCCTTTTACATGCCAATCACCAGAGTTTATTAGCCTGTTTTGTAACACATGTAATATGAGAGACTGTGTCTGCATCTGTGGGGCTCTTATTTCTTGGAGCCAAGTATGAAAGCTTAATTACAGAACTTTTTCCAGTTTGAATTGTCCTTATCAATGCTTGTATCACATGTAATATGAGAGCTGTGCCTACATTTATGGGGCTCATATCTCCTGAAATATATTATGAAAGACTAATCTACTTTGGTATAGCAAAAGGTTTACAGTGCCTGTTTATAAGAAGCTCATATACATGATTAATGTCAACATTCTTCTTTCTGATGAAGACAGACATTTATAAATGCAGAGGAGGTAGTCACTTAGCGCTACTCTAGATGACTCCCATATTTGAACAATACATACATTCAGAGAAATAGCTTACAGTGGAAACAAGTCATGGTGCTCATTTTTACAGAGCTCATGGATGTGCACAAGTAAGAGGAAAAATGTAAGTAAAGTATGAGACCTCAGAATCTTTTGAGTAGGCTTTCTGTGCCTGTGGGAAAAAAATCCACCAGGTAGTGAACTGCAGAGTATGAAAAAAAATTTAATAAAAATAAGAATTTCAGATCTTCTTTGAGCACAGGCAAATTGCGTCTATGATATAAATAATACACCAGTGTGGAGTCGTGCCCTGGGATAACAATTTTCATTGTGCCACAAATTACAGACATTTTGTTAAATGCAAGCTAAATGGCTAGAGTAGCTAAACCTGAGTAGCTGCAGTGATAAAAAGAGAATGTTCCTGGTCTCCGAGCATGGTTGATGGTGCTTCAGTCTGGGGGCTTCACTATCAAGCTTCTTCCTGAATCTAGCAGTCAGTGATGGCTCTTCTGTTGTCTTCCTCTCTTCAGATTCCAGGTGGTGAAGTCACTGCAAAAGAAGGCTAGGCAGCTCTGTGCCCAGCTAGATAAAGGGCTAGAAACTGAGAGGAATTAGATGGAAGGGCAGTTAGCCATTCTCGTGAGAAAGAGGGTGGTGTCATGGGGCCTGCGTTGGGGTTAGACAATGCAGGAGGATGATGTAATCAGTATGAGTGTGGGAAGAAATAGCCAGGGAATTGTTATAGCTAGGCTTGTATAGGCCCTAGGGCTGATAGCCTAGTACCAACCTATGAACCTATGAACCTATGAAACTAGGAGACTAGTGTTTGGCCTCCTTTACTCACTCCTAACAACAAAAGGAAAGCCAAGTCCCAAATAAGTAACAGAAAACATTTTCAAATAACTGAAAGTTTCTGTTTAAGTTTTTGTATTTTCAAACTCATGACAGTTACTGTTTAGATTTGTACGCATCTTGAGATCACAAAACAAAAAAAAATGAATAAATAAATAAAATAAACAGAGTGGTATGTTTCCCATGTAACTAGTTCACCAGATAAATGATACCAAGGTAGGTGCAGTGATTTACAGATCTAATTTCTTGATTGGCTTTTTCATATTAACAGCAGCAATTAGAGTTAATTAACAGTTTATGTCCAAAGTACATGTGTTTTGGCTATATGACTATTTAGCTTCCTGAGTGAAAGCTCACTTTTAATGGAGATGCTTGAATTTAGACCAGGGTGGTAGTGGGTGTCCAGCCTGATCTGCCAGCTTAACTCCACTTTTCAAGGATCATATTTTTGTTTCCTTCAAGTGGACTATGAGGTGGACCCATATTGAGCTTGTCCAGAATGTGGAAGTTGAAACCTCCATGGTCTGAAAACAGCAGTGCTTCGCTAGTTGGTTTTTGAGGATCCAGAGTCTGATGTCAGACAGGTGATGTGCTACCCTGATTTTGAATTTGTTCACAATTTTCCCTACAATAAAAAACAAATGCAGCCATTATACCGTGCACAGTATATCACAAAGGCAGTGTAGCAATTACTAGAACAAGTGCTTTTGATTTTTTCTCATGAATACCAGACAAAAGATGTAGTCCTTGTTGCTCATGTATTTGCAGTAAGTTTAAAAAGGGGGGCCACAGGAGTAAGTTCTTCTGTTGTCCTCCTCCAGTCTGAATTTGCACCCTACCCAGTCCTTAATGTTCCTAGCTCCCTTGAAAACAAAACAAGGATGAGGTCCTAGGACTTTTTCCAACTGTTTATTGCCTGTAAACACCACCAAATTGTTTGTCATGACCTTTCTAATTGTTTTGTAATCTACTGTAAAATTGAGGGCCATGTTTCCTTTTCTTTTGTCCTCCTGTGGATCCTAGTGTTAGTTTCTGTTAAACCCAAGCAGTTTCCCATGGGGGTCACTCAAAATGGGGTCCTCTGCCTGTTTTAAAGTTCTGATGGGGTTGAAGATGGAATTCAGTAATCTACTACTGTACCCCCTAACTAGTAAGTCTTAGTGTAGTCTGTTTATATTTGTGATGAAATCTCTAAGCTCTTTGGAGAAGCATGCAGTTCTCATCCCCTGAGATTGTATAACATTTCTGTTAGCGATCTGGGAATGCATGCTTTTACTGCACAGCAGCATATTAACCCTGGTTGGTTTTCTGAACATGTTGTTGGAGAGGCACTGGTTTTCAGTGTCCTTTGATATGGAATGTCTAAAACGCTGAACAAGGACTTACTGGGAGACGTCATGAATCTCAGGAAGCTAGTGGAGTTACTGAGGTTACAATATAAAAAACAGGCAAGCCTCTGAGTAGACAAGGGAACCAACTAGAGTAAATCAATAGTAGTAAAAATAAAAACAAAAGTGGTTCCACACGGCAGGAAATTATTGCAGAAGAAATTTATTGCAAAAAGTAAGCGCTTTCGCAAATAACATTCGCTTCTTCAAACTGTTTGAATTACTGAGGTTGTTGTAAAAGTCATTCAGTGTGGCTTCATCCCCCTCCCAAATTATGTCTTCAATGAAACAAAGGTAGCATTTCATCGATGCAAAATAGCGGCTTTGGTACACTGCCTCTTCCTCCCATTTTTGAAGAGCCACATTGGACAGGCTTGGTGCCATGGCTGTCCTCATAGCTATTCCAGTACTTTGCTTAATGAAACAGTTGTTCCTAAAGGTTAGATCTAATAATCTTCCTAGAACTTCTGTTCCTCCTAGCAATACATTCCTGTCCTTTTCAAATGCCTCTGTTACAGCTTGAATAGTAGCTGTGTGGAAGTACTGTATAAAGTGCTTCCACATCTATTGTGACCAGGATTGTGGAATCGCTGACTGGAATATTTCTAATTTTACCCAAAAAAATCTAAACGTCTAAAATAAAAGATTTGTTGGCCTCTACCATTGGTTTTATCTGGACAGCATGGTAGATTTATATTGTGATATTAAGTGTAGTGACATCTTCTGATAGTTTGCTCTATACAGCTCTATACTGTGGTTCTCTATCAGTATACCTCCCCACCTTGGTAATCTAACTTTTTTGCCATAAATATTAAAAGCAAATAAAATAAAACTACTGCGCTACATGCCTGCATTACCCATCACAAACTTGATATTCTCACTATAACTGAAACTCTCACTATAACCGAAAGATTAAACCTAGCATAAACAACTCCAAAATGATACCCCCATAGTTTATTTATTTATTATTTATTTTACATTTGTTGACAGGGAAAGTCTGATTGGGTATATGCCCATTTTCAGCGGAGGCCCAGGGAGAAAAGCTCCATATATTCAGACATATGAGATTTACATAATATAAGAGTACAATCTAGCATATCAGATGAAAAAAGAAACAGTATAATTATAGTAAAGACACAGTTCAACAGGAGGAATGACCTATATGTCAGAGTATAATATCACAAGGAAGGCTCCATATATTCAGACAAGCAAAATTTCACATAATATAAGAGTATAATCTAGTATTTCAGAGGAAAAAAAACAGCGTATTTATAGCAAAGACACAGTCTGACAGGTTCATAGGTTCATAGATTAGTACTAAGCTAACTGCCCTTGTGAGCCATTTTAAGCCTAGCCATTTATCCCTTGTGAGACTCAAACCCTGAACCTTTTGCTTGCAAGGCAAACACCTTAACCATTAGGCCACCCTCCCAACCCTGGTAATGACATATGTCAGAGAATAATAACAATATAAGGTGCAAGACATTTGCCTAGTAGTATTCATTTTTCACATAGAGAAAAGAGTAAACATTGTACTGCAATCATCTGCTAGTTAAAGGATATGAAATAGTAATGAAATACCGATAACCTGTTGACAGCTAATAGTAGAGCTGGCAGCTAATTAGTGGTACAGGAGAAAGAGGGGGGCTTAGTTTGGGTATGGACAAGGACACAGCCAGTGAGATTTTAGGTGTGCTTTAACAGCATTTTTGAAGAGACTGCTGAAAGGGACGGTAGTTATGGCAGTGGGAAGTGATTTCCAGATTTTAGATATGGCGTAGGAGAATAGCGCTTCCCCTGCAAAGTTGTTGGGTTTGGTGACTTGGAGTAGATTTTTGTTGCAAGAGTGAAGGGGTCTGGAGGATTGGTAGGGTTGGAGAAGTGTATGAAGTGAGGGAATTTTAAGAGGGCGGTTTACAAGTTTATGAGCAAAGGTGAGTTGGGTTAGGTGGAGTTGAGGGAGCTCAAGCCAGTCTAGGTTTCTAAGGGAGACACAGTGGTGACTGTGATGGGAGTCCCCTGATGCAAATTTTGCAATTTTATTGTAGTAGGCTTTGAGTTTCTTTAGGTCTGATTGTCGAAGATTTGTGAGTATGGGTGATGCATAGAGTAGGATTGAGATTAGTTGGGAAGTTGCGGTAGAGATTCTGGCTGGTTTGGTTAGGTATTGTTGTTTCTATACAAAGCACCCAGTTTTTTGTTGACTTTTTATTATTGTGAGTGATATGTGAGTGTCAAATTTGAGTTTGTTGTCAATCTGTACACCGAGTAGCTTAGTGTGGGCTGTTGGTGAGATGGAAGTGTTGTCTTTTGGCAAGTATGTTGAAATGGGGGAAGTTCCGTGTAGATTTTGAGGGTTGAAAGATGAGGATTTTGGTCTTATTTGGGTTGAGGAGGAGTTGAGTATTTAATAGCCAACTTTCAACAGAAGAGAAAGATGCTTGAGAGATCTGTTGTAGTTCTGTTAGAGTTGGAGCTGAGCAGATGAGAGTGGAGTCATCTGCATACTGTATGAGGGAGGCATGTTTGGTGGTGGTGTGCAGGTCATTGGTAAAAATGGAGAAAAGCAAGGGGCAAAGGATGGAGCCTTGGGGAATCCCGAGAGTAACAGGGAGGCGAGGGGATAGATTTTTGTGCCAGACAACTGACTGCTGGTGGCCGTGTAGATAGCTGTGGAACCAACTGATGGCAGATATAGAAAAGGAGAGTTTGGAGAGTGCTGACAGTAGAAGATCATGTATAACAATATCAAAAGTCTTTGATAGGTCAAGAAAAACAGCAGAAGAGAAAAGCCCGTTGTTTTTATGTTCGAGAATGAGGTTAGTGAAGGACAGCAGAGCAGTTGTGGTGCTATGGTGTGGTCTGAAACCATGCTGTGTATAGGAGAGGAGATTATTGTCTAGGAGATAATTGGAGATCTGTGAGTTGATGCATTTTTCGAGTATCTTGGAGAGAGGCGAGAGGATGGCAATGGGGTGGTAGTTGGAGATGTCTGTTGAGGGGCCGCCTTTGTGTAGGGGGTATGATGTGGGATATTTTCCATAAGGATGGCACAAAGGACTCAGATATGGGGCACTTGATTAATATAGAGATGGGATAAGCTAAAACATCAGCTGTTATTTTTAGGTATTCTGTGGGCAGGTTGTCAGCTGCTAGTCTTGTGGGTTTAAGTTTTGTCAGTAGTTTTTTTTATGTTGGAAGTGGGTACTGTGGAAAGGAAGAAGGGAGGGAGGGGTGAAGTTGGTTTGGGTGTGGGGGGTGTTGATGTAGGTAAGTGTTTTTTAGTTAGGGATAGAATGGTCTCTGTAAAATGTTTGTTGAGTCAGCTATGCTACAGGTGGAGAGAGGGGTGGTTGGTGGGGGGGGGTGTTTACCTTCCCTGGGCAGAGGATAGAGTTAATTGTGGACCAGAATTGCTTTGGGTTGTTTTGTCAGGAGTTTAGGGATGTCTGATAGAGAAGGGCTTTGTCTGCTTTTACTTGCTTTTTGACTTTGGTATGTAGTTCAAGGAATAGTTGCCTATCTGAGGGGGTTTTGGTTGTGTGCCATTGTTCCCATATTTTATCCCTGGATTTCATAAGGTCTTTGGTGTTTTTCTGTAGCCAGAGGGATTTTTGAGTTCAGATTTTGGTGCATCTTTGGGGAGCATGGGAGTTAAGGATGTTGAGGAAAGTGCTGTTAAAGTAGTGGACTGCTTTATCTAGGTTGAGGTATTTTAGGGGTTACCAGTTTATTTTTTGTAGGGAGGTGGTGAAGGAGCTGGAGTTGAATTTAGCTTTGTAGTGAATGTGTCGGTGGACAATGGGTTTGCTGCTATTTATGTGCTGTTTTAGTAGGAAGGTTGGGGAGTGGTCACTTAGGGAGTCAGGTAAGGAGCCTGCCAGGTAAGAATGAGGATCTTTGTTGACTAGGGCCCAATCAAGAATGGTGTGATTATTGGGGTTTTTATTTATCCTGGTTAGGGATTGTATAAGCTGTGAGAAGCCATGGAGATCTAGGTGGAGTGCTGGGAGTTTACTATTGCAGGATAGCCAGTTGATGTTAAAGTCACCAAGTATGATGGTTTCTTGGGGTAGGGAGAGATTGGCCCAGTTTAACAGGTTTTCAAGGGGGGTATATTTTGGCCTGGAGGGAAGTAGCAACCTATTAAGTTGATTGCTTTCTTAGGATTTAATTTTAGGGTAGCATAGACAATTTCTTCCTTGTCAAGCTGGGGAGATGACTGGGTGAGAATTTGGATATTGAGGTGATGTTTATACATCAGTGCCACTCCTCCTCCTTTTCTGGATATTCTGTCCTTGTGGAGGATGTTATATCCAGGTAGGAGTATTTCTTCACTTTTGATGTGAGGTTTAAGCCAAGATTTGTTTAGGATAAGGATATCAGGGGAATACAGGTGTATGTATGCCTGGAGGTCTTGGATTTTGTTACAGATAATTCTGATGTTAAGAGACATAATGAGGAGGTCTGTTGGCCTTTTATTAAGTGTGATTTGGGTGATACGGCAGCTATTTGGAGGGGGGTTTGTGGAGAGGTTGGAGAAATTGGGGCCAGGGTTAGGGTGCACGTCTCCACTGACAGTAAGCTTAGAGAGAATGTGGAGGATATGTTTTATATATGCAGTGAAATGCTTGTGGTATTTTAAGAATAATTTGCATTCAGATGATGTGCGGGCTTGGTAATTAGGTAGGTGTGGTGGAAGGAGGCATTTTGGGGTTGGAGTAATGAAAGTGTGTGGTGGGAATTTGAGAGGGGTAGTTGACAGACTGCAATGGAAGTGGTTGGGAGAATTGACTGAAATGTCTTCGTAAGATGTAGTAAATGCTGGAATAGTGCAGCAAAGGATTATAATTGTAGTAGTTAGTGACATGACTGTGTTGGGATTAGGATATATGATAAGTAGGAAGGAGGAGTAGAGGGGTGGAGATTATGGGAGGTATGAGTTGATTGGTTGGATATTAGTGGGAGCGGTCTTTTGCTAGATTAAATTTGAGTACAGCTGGGGTGGGAGGGATTTGGGGGTAGAGAGAGTAGTGGAGTGAGCAGAGTGAACCAAGCAGGCTAAAGCCTTTGGCAAGGATTGCAGGGAAAGTGGTAAATATAGTCTATTTGGGCTATACTTGATTTCTGTAGCCAAATTCAAACGTTTCCACTGGGAATGACTCTAAAGGAAATTATTAGGCAGTGTGAGTAAAGGTGGGGTTGGCTAAAGAGGGTTTCAGGTGGGGACAGCGTTGGTCTGATTGAGTGTGTGCTGCCCTACATATAAGGAAAGTTGAACACACACACTGTTCTTTGCAGGGTAATGTTAATATGAGTAAGTCAGCAGAAACCCAAGATTACCCAAGTACAAATAAAGATTTAAAGTCCTGCAAGGAAAATGCAGGGGGGGTGCAGGTTCTAGAGTGCAAGTCTCAGAATGGTATTGTACAAAGTGTCAGGAATGCAAAGATATTTAAATGTAAACCTACACAGGGCGCTTGTATGACACCAGAAGATAAACTTTTAAAGTATCCTGTTTAACTGAGAGGCAGCTTGCAGATAAGTCCAGAGATCAGGAATCAGCACACTGTTGCAGTATAACTCTAAGTAGCTGGCAGGTAGAGTAACTGCAAAAGAAAAAAAAAGAGAAAATAAGCATATAAAACTACAGTTTCTTAGCAACGGGGGTCAGGATAGAGCAGATAAGAAATGAGGACACTTTTTTTATACTTAAAAACTAGTACAATGATTAAAGCAGTTGTGAGGTTTTGCCTGTTATTACAATAACTGACCAACAATTCTTACATGAATATGCACATAGCAGTAAAACAGTTGTACTTAAACAGAATTAGACATAAACCTTGCAGCACAGAAGTTATACTTTCATAAACAAGGTCTTTTAATCACCACATACAGTTATATGAAAGTTATCTAACATTTGCTTCACTTTCTTATTCAGCTTATCACCAGTGTTGCATGAATTCTTTACAATGTATGTAACTATACACTAGAATTCTGTTTCCACACTGTAATGTTCTAAGGTTCACTTATTTCAGTTTCCTACAGTAATGCTCAGGTAAGTATAGCTCCAGACTTAATACAAGCTCAAATGGAATAACATTGGCATTCTGCCAACATTCCACATGGAACTTACAAACATAGCTGTCAACCTCCTGTCCCCAAAATGAGGAACATTAGCCCTCATAATGTGTGACAAATGGGCAAAACGTGGAACACTTACAACTGGCTTACTAACAGCTTCAACTAGGAAGGGCATATGATGGCTAAAATAGGCTGGTTTTACGTATAAAAAAGATATTCTAATGAATTAATATGATTCCCATCTATTTAGCCATGGCTAGCAGGTAAACAATTTCCAACAATGAATGTGTGACAGACCCTTTCAATGTGGAACCTTGAGGAACATGCACTTTTTAAGACCACAAATGAGGTACACTTGAGAGTTATGCTTACAAATATGGATGGTGGTATTACTTTAATATTTCCTGACAACTACAACATTTCACCTGACAACAAACCAATACCAAAATGTAGTTCAGCAGAACTTCTTATTACTTTCCTGAAAATAAACAAATAAAAACAAATATGTATTAATGTCCTTTATATACCTCCTGGTGACAATAGTGCTACACTGGAAGATATCCTACACTGGATATGTGTAACAATTTCACAAGAAAAAATACTATGAGATGATGTTAGTAATTCCCCTACATCTAGCATGAAATTATATGGTTTCACATAACTAATTAATAGCCCTACACTTTATAACAAGACATCATATTCCTTATTACACTGAATCTTGGTATCAGACCATAGTAAATTCACCACCACAGGTACAATGTTATACTCTCTCAGTGATCATCTCCCAGTCTATATGACCAGACAACTTACACATCCACTTTAAAAGCATGTTTATAAAACAACATGCAACATGTCCAAGTTTAACCCAAAAATATTCATTACTACCCTATCATCTATTAACTGGACTATCCTAAAATTCTTCCCCTTAGATGATGTTGTAAATGAATTCAATACATCTTTCCAAAATAGCCTTGTACAGCCTAGAAGGAAGAGATTAAAAACAAATAAACAATGTGGCTATTCAAAAAGAGCAGAATGCTAATACAGTGTAGAAAAAAAAAACATGGAAAGAATGGCAAAAATATAAAACACCACAACCCCAGAATGCATTTCAACTGTACTAAAAAGCAAATAAATGAAGCCAAAAAACTATATTATAACAATCATACCTCTCATTCATACAGATTTTCGCAGAATGTACAGATTTTTGCCTCTTATTTTTGGTCCCTTTTTCATAAAATTGTGGCTTTATGGCAAATTAGTAGCAAATTATTAAGGACTGAAAAATCACCTAAAATAGGGATGCTTTATAGAGCCAAAAACGTTTTCATCAACGCAACTAAAGCTACATTTTATACTACCTTCTACCCTCGCTATTCTATGTCCTCCCATCCTTACTATCCTCCAGGCATTACAAAAAGCAAAACTAAAACAATGCTATAATAAAGTTACTAAATTTGCACAAATATCCCTTTCAGAACCTACCACTGTATAGCACTAAAAAGCCTAATTTGGTTAGAAGTACTCGATCAACTAACATATACACAACTTCTAACCACCTATAAATTATCCAGTATCTATCTGCTTATCCAGCACTAAATATCATTCTGCACAGCTATGTCTGCTTGGTCATTAAGTTCCAATAACCAAAAACTCTCCACAAACCTATCAAAAGTGCTGGGCATGGTCTGTACCATATTGCTGAGGCCTGGAACTCCTTACCTGTATCCATTAGGTCAATACCCTTCCTCCAGTCCTTTAAAACTATCCTGGAAAACACCATAGCCAAAATCCTGGCTCTGTTCTTGCTCACATTCAGGATAAACTATATTCCTAAATGTACTTATTCATACCTCATACCTCCTTAATTTCCCTTCTTCACTCACTTTCTTACGTCAATCAATTTCTCTGCCCTGACTCTACATCTAAACATGTCATAACCTTCTTTTTTATCTCACTTCATATTGCAATTTTTTTTGTATTATACTAACTTACATTTCATTTCTCTAAACTGGCTAAAATGTTTCTTAAGTATTAACTCACTGTCATATAAGTTGTTTCTATTTTTAACAAATGTTGCCACATTATGTCTAATTTAGTACAACTGTTTGAACTGTAGATTTTATTGTATTATTTTTGAAAACTGTAAAATTATTGTTATTAAACTGTTTTAGTAATACTTTGAAGCTTTTCTCCCTGGGCCTCTGCTGAAAATGGATGCTTTCTTAGACTTTATCAGTAATCAAATATCAATAAATAAATAAGATAGATACAGGCTGAGGCCTATAGGGAATGAGATCATGTTTCAGATGCTTTTGAATTTAAAAAGACTAAAACTTTCTGCCATTATTTTCTTTTCAAATATTTTTGAGTTAACCTGACTTAATATAACAATTATACTTACTTTTAATTTTTTTTAAATGCATAACTAATAGATTCATAGGAGATTACTAGCCTAAAGACTCTAGAGCCCTTACAAGCCCAGCCATATTTATTCCGAGTTGCCCCTGTTGTCAGTGTTTAGGTGAATGAGGTTCACAGAAGTAAAGGTCTATGGTAGTTAACAAATACATTTTACTGGAGCCATGCTAGCATAGAACTAAGTAAAAGACTGGGGAAAAATCCAAAATTTTATTTTGCGACTTTGCAGCTTTAGCAGTGTCACTTTTTTCTAATTATACTTTGGAGAATAGTATTAAACAAATGAATGAGAAAGTTAATTTTAAAAGGTGTATGCTTACTTTTAATCAAAGTACTAATGTGGTAAAAAATATTATTTGTGAGTACTGGCCAATAATGTCATCTTAACCCTGAGATAAGGAAATTTATTGCTGACAGACTGATTTTTATTTATAAAAGATGCAATAATCTTCAAAAACGGGAATAAGAGGGAATGGGGGAAAGGCATAAAATAGTCCCAGGGCCAATCGAGGAGGAGTGCGTCTCTTGAGGACTCCCCCTGCGGTGGAATTAAGTCAAAATAGCTGCTACTTTTGTTGTTTATTGGGGAGGCAAAGAGATCATAGCAAGGCTGGCCCCAATGATGAAAAATTTCATCATCACCTTGGGACTGAGTGACCACTCATGAGGCAGGAGGATGCATCTGCTCAGCTTGTTCGCTATCATGTTGGAGCTTCCCAGGATATGCATTGCGATTAGAAAGCAGTTGAAAGAGATCTCCCATTGCCATATCCTGAGAGCTTCCTGGTAAAGGGGATAAGATGTGGTTTTGCCTTGTTTGTTGACATACCAGACTACTGACATGTTGTCTGACTGAATTGCAATTGTCCCCAAAGGAAGGGCAGAGTGAAAGACTTGCAAAATTAGAAACACTCTCCTCAATTCCAGGACACTGATGTGCAAATTAGTCACTTGTGGGGATCAAGTGCATTGAACTGTTCTTCGTGGATAATGCTTCCCCCCAGATCTGGGAAGTGTCTGTGGTCATTATGGCCATGGGCGGGAAGGGAGTGAAGGTGCAGCCCCATAGATTTTCCTCTGACTTCATCCACCAGGATAGATCCTTCTTGCAGTGGTTTGTTATCAAAATAGGATAAGACATTGGGTGCATCAGTATTGGCCATTGCACAGCTAATTGCCATTGAAGCATCCTCATATAAAATCTTGCCAGGGCCACTAAGGTTATGATCACTGCCAGAGATCTTAGGGCTTGCAGGATGAGAAGAGCAGGAACTTTGTCTTTTGATATGATGAGCTGTACTTGAGACCTTATTTTCTGTAGTCTGTGTAAAGGGAGAGAAGAAACACAAGAAATTGTATTGAGGCATACTCCTATAAATTCTAAGTCTTGTGTTGGAGTCAACTGGGATTTGTCTCTGTTGATTGTAATGTCCAAGGACTGGAAAAGATGCAATATGAAGTCTGTGGCTTGAAATAGTAGACGCCTGGTGGGGGTGGTGAGGAACCAGTCATCTAGTATGGGAACACTCAGAATCTGTGCAGCCTCAAGTGAGCTGTTACTGCTGCCATGCATTTGGTGAACACCCTGGGGGCTGTGGTGAGACCAAAAGGCAGCACTCTGAAGTGAAAATGACTGGCTCCCAGCCAGAAGCAGAGGAGCCTTCTGGAGCTCTTGTCTATCTTTATGTAGTAATATGTGTCTTGAAGGTGTATAGAGCACATTCAATCACTTTCCTCTAGAAAGGACAGAATAGACTGAACTAGGACCATCCCGAATTTTGTTTGCTGAACGAACTTGTTCAGAAGGCTGAGATTTAAAATGTGTCTCCAGTTCCCTGTCTTTTTTGGCACTAAAAATAATCTTGAGTAAGATCTGGATCCTCTTTGGTCTGGTGGGACTTCTTGGATGACTCTTTTTTTCTAGCAACTTTTGAATCTCTACAGCTGCTTGGTCCCACTGATCATGTGGAACATCGAGGATTCTTTTTGGTGACTTTGGAAAGAGAGTAAGGGGAATGTGGTAACCTCTGGTGATAATTCTCTGCATCCAAGTATCCAAAGTTATCAGTAGCCAGGCTGTCTTGTGCAGTGAAGATGTTCCCCTGACTGCTTTCAGAGGTAAGCAATTGGGTCTCCATTCAGGAGAGCTGGTAGGGCCCTGATTTCACAGGCCACCTCTGCCATGGGGAGGGCGTCTTCCATTAGAAGTCTCCCCTCTGCCCCAAAGGGAGCATTCACCATGTATGTCCTGGAAAGGCCCTTAGGACATTTTGAACTACATTTTCCCACTCCTCTGATTCCTAGAGTAGGATAGTTGAGGAGTAGAAAAATGAATGCCTACAGCAGAAAGGGTATTTCCATCTTTTTTACATCTGGCTAGTGTGCCTCTGACTTTTGAGCCAAACAAGGAAGATCCATCGATAGCAGCATTGTCAAAGGAAGACTTAAAAGGTTCCATGAAATCACACAAACGCATCCAGGTGTGGTGCCTTATGCCAATGCCTGAACCCGCTGCTCTGGTCATTCCCTTGGCTGCATGAGTGATAAGCTACATGGAAGAGTTTGATATAGACTCCATGGTGGCAAGCTGAGAGGCAACCTTATTCTGCACCTTGTCAGACACAGCTCCAGCAAGGGTATCTTATAGCTCTTTTATCAGATCCCTTTGGAGTCTAGTGAAGCATGCCATGAAATTCAAGGACCTAAGAGCAAAGGTCAATGATGCATAGACCCGCTTCCTAAATCTGTCCATGTGGTCTCCAGGAAATCGGCTCTATAGAATCAGGAGCCTTCCACACTCATTGTGTGATTATCTTAATAAGTTAGTCAGCGGGCAGGGTTACCCAGGAAGTAGATGGGTGAGCACTGAAAGCCTGCAAGAACACAGATTCCTCTGAGGATGGGTTTCTGGGCGTCCAATCACCCCTCTGTTTTAAGATCTCCAGGATGTCTCGATATGAGACATCTTCAGGGGGTGACAGGGGGGAACCCTCCCCTTCATCATAATCTGCGTTTTCTGTGACAGATTCTTCCAGAGAATCTAAATGCTTCCTCTTGCAAGTCTTGTTACTGGGTGGTTCCTCTGTGGAAATCTCTGAGGAAGACTCCAAATAAGAGGGGCCCTGAACAGGGATATCTTGCAGTTTTAGTGTTTGCTGTCCCAGCAAGAGAGGTGGTGGCACTTGCAGTCCAAAAGGTACAGATATGTGGCACTCTGACATAGATGGGACCAGCTGAGAGCCTGCTGAGGCTAAAGCTCTCTCTATGATCTGGAAGGCAGGCTACCCCAAAGAGGGATGGAAGCCTGGAAGTGAGAAGGACAACCTTGGAACCAGGATCATACCCCACTCCAAAGGACCACCCTCCAAAACAGGAGCCAGGGAAGAGTCCAAAACTATTGGGGTTCCAAGATCCATGGATGACTCCGATAAAAAAATAGGGACCGTACCGCAGCCTGCCAAACTACAACCCCGAGAGTCTATTGGTTCCAAGGCAACCAACGACATCAGAGTTAATCCTGGCACTGAAGAAGGAGCTTCTGTTACACCATAACAGCTGGAACTGGGATAATCAAAGTGATGGGCTTAGAGCCTAGTGAGTAGGTCAGAGGAGGAACATCAGGAGGATTCCTAAGAGAAAAGATCCCAACTCCAGATAGGAGTGAGGTCTGAGTGGGTGTAGGAAGACCCCTGGCCACCAAAAGCTGATCCCCTAATCTCTCAACATCTACCTCAGAAAGATTTCTGTTTGATCAGACTGACATCCCCGAGGGAGACTCTGGCCTATCCAAGAAGGGGCTGGGAAGTTGACCCAAAAAGGGGTTTATAGAAGGGGAGTACCTTGATCTGGGAGGCACAAATGTTTCTTGCTTTGGCACCATAATTTCAGAGCAGATGTTGAAGTCAGAACTGAGTGGGAGGTCAAAGATGCCAGTACCGACACCAGAGCTGATGAACCCATCAGTGCTGAGGCTGTCAGAGTTGTAATGAAACTGTCACTACCGAAGGGGTCATAACTGTTGGTGCCAAAGCTTGTCTGACAATCAAATAGGAATCTTACTCTTTGGTTCCATGGAGGCTGATGGAACTGGAGACTTATGCTTTTTTTTGTCTCCAGTGTCAAAGGACAGCTCTGCACCGAATTACTTTTCTTTTTGTGTTCAGTTTTAGAGGACTCTGGCTTAGACAAGGCTTCATCAACTGAGGATTTTAACAATCCCTTCAGAATCAACTTATTTCAGTGCTCTGGCAATGTTCTTAAACTAAAGCCTTGGCAGATCATACAATTAGTTTCCAAAGGGGTGCACCCAAGCAATATACACATGAAAGATGCCCATCTGAATTGGGCATCTTTCTTCCACAATCCTGGCACAGTTTGAAGCCCGACGTGCCTTTTAATTTTTCCACCATTTAAATAGTAAAACTCACACACCACACAAACACACTGAAGGGTCAGAGAAGAAAGACTACCAGCAATGGTAGTGAGAAATACCAGAAATGGTAAAAAAGGGAAATACCAATGATGGTTAGAAAACAGATTATCTAAAAGGTAAAAGAGAGGAAAAAATCATCAACAATGGTAATAAATAATACTGTTAAGGTAAGAAGGGTAGAGAAGCTGAATTACACAGGTCATGGACTAGATACAAAAAGGACAGTAATTATTGACTAGTTAAAAGTATGAAAAAACAAATTCTCAAAGAAAAGACTATATAACTAAAACACTTATCAGAGTGGCAAACAACATCTGAGGTAATGGAGAGAGGTGAATTGTGGGTAGAATCTTAGCTCGAGAGTGTTTTGGTTAGTGCAAGCTGTATAATGGCTGAGCCGGTTCTGAGGATCGGAACCAAGTCCCATTCGCCAAGAATGAATGAAGACTGATAATAAGTTATGTTCATAGGTTCATAGGTGTGTACTAGGCTAATGACCCTGGAGCCTTTATAAGCCTAGCCCATAGGATTACACTGGTATCATGCCACCCAACCTTAGTTCCCAGTGCCTTTGTTGAGTAAAGCCACTGGAGTGATCCCCGGGGTGAATTTTCTACTTCCCTTCCACTCATCAAGATTTCTCTTGACATGTATGGGAAGTCTATTCCATGGCATGGGCAGTCTCTGGGTTATGAATCTGTCCCTCCAGCATGTTCTGTTGATTGTGGTAATGAGGTTGAGGTCTCTGGAGTGTGTGGTGTGGAGGGATTGGGATTTCTTTAGATGTAGCATTTCTAACAGTGCTGGGTCAGACAAGGCTTTGTAAGTCAAGCAGAGATTGCCTTTAAGTAGGTGATATGAGACAGAGAACCGGAGTTTTTTTGAGTATGTCCATATAGGACAAATGTTTAATGCCTAGGATCCTCTTTGTGAGGTACTTTTGTGGCCTCTCCTGTTGTTGCAGGTGTTTAGTGAGGTACATGCCAAGTGGGGCATTGTACTCAATGACTGGCCTAATGATGGAAGAGGAGAGCCCAGAAGTATTATTCCATTTAAGACTAATAAAATAGGGACATTTATATGTAACAAGTGTGTCCATTGCATTAATATTAATAGCAAAAAGAGGTTTATTCATCCTGTAACTGGTATGATTTTTTTATGTACAAACATTTGGGAATTGTGATACGAGGAATGCCATATATTTAGCCATGTGTCAATCCTGCAATGCATACTATGCTGGAAAAAACAACAGGAGACTTAAGGATCATATAAGTAGTCATCTTTGAGAAATGTATTTATTTATTTATTTTGTATTTGTTAACCTGGTTAGTCCAACTGACAGAAAGTTCCTTTTTCAGTGGAAAATTAGGCACTAACACTCTTTATTAACATATTTATGTCAGTAATTCTGCACATTACTTTAAGTTTATAATTTTTGCAAAACTAAATGAATCCATACGTGGAGGAGACTAAGTACAATATATAGAACTGGAAGAATTTAAATGGATCTTGAGGCTTAAAGCTCACATTTCACCAGGCTTAAATGAAGCTATCTCTTTAAAACATTTGCTAAAACAACTATAGCACAAGGTTTGATTTTATCATGTGATTCTCACACTATTTAATCTGTTTTAATTTTGACTTTGTTACTGCATGATGAAGCTTTTTAAGTGAAATGGTTGAAGTTGCAAAATAAAATTTAGGATTTTTACCTAGTCTTTTATTCAGTTCTATGCTAGCATGGCTCCAGTGAAATTTATTTGTTTACTATTTGAGTTTATTTTCACTAGATTCTTCACCAGATTACTTTTTGTTTATTGGTCTATGCTAGTTAATACTGACTTCCTCGGCCCAAGAGGGACATGGGCACCACCCCAGGAGTGAATTTGCAGTCATCCATCCATTGATCAAGGCTGTGTTTGAAGACGGTTAGGGAGGGGCTCTATTTCACATGAATTGGTAACATGTTCCAGAGAAGTGGCAGTCTCTGGGAGATATAGCTATCTCTCCAGCATGTCCGGTTCATGCCATTGGTTAAGTTAAGATCCATGGAGCAAATGACCACCCTACAGTTTGATCTATGAATATTTAGCATTTTCATCAGAGCCGGGTCAGAGACTGCCCTGTAAACCAGGCACAGGCCACCCCTTAGCAACCAGTAGGAGACAGAATACAGTGGCAGGGCTTTCAGTCTTTCTGCGTAAGACTTGTTTTATGTACCCTGTAATTTCTTGATGAGAAACCTCTTTGTGGTCTCTCCAATTTTTGCAGGTGCCTGGTGAGGTACATGCAAAAGGGAGCATTGTACTCAATCATTGGTCTGATGGGGGCAGAGTATAAGGGAATTATAACATCCTTAGATCTAGATGCAATGTCTTTACTTATAAGATGTGCCACATAGAAGGATTTCTGTACTACTGTGGATACGTGGTGGTCAAATTTCAGATTGCTATCAACCTGAGTACCCAGATCACGTATCACTGGGTCTGTACTTAGAGGGGTGATGTCTATAATGTAATTAGCAGGGATGTCAGCTTTCCCAAAGGGAATAATAAAGCTTTTTTTTTTTTTTTTTTTGAATTTAGCTTTAATCTGTGGCTTTGGCATCAATCATTTGTCCACATTAACCCTGTCTTCACTATATTTACATAATTGGGGGACTCAATGATGGTTCCCAATTGCAATCATCAGCGAACTCTGTCAGCCACAGGCTGTCCAAGTTTGCCTGGATGTCTGAAAAATAAATTCCAAACAGAAAAAGGGGCCCAGCAAAGAACCCTGTGGTATGCCACTGGTGACTGATATTTAACTAGAGGTGAAGTCACCCACTTTGACAGTATGTGTCCTGTCGATGAGCAATTTGACTACCCATTTAGTAATGCAGGGGTTAATTCCAAATTTGGAGTTTCTCTATAAAGCCTGAGTGGAGGATTGTGTCAAATGCATTGGCTAGGTCAAGACAGGTGGTATGCACTGCCTTTCCCATATCCAGGGCATTGGTGACTTTCTCAAAGAAGTCAGCCATGTTTAACAGGCATGATCTACCTTTAATGAATCCGACCTCTGTTGGGGCCAGAGTTTGAGTATCACCTGTGTCCTTGTTAATAAGGTCCATAATGATTCTTTCCATGGCCTTGAACATGAAATTAGTCAACCTTATGGACCTATAATTCTGAGGGTCAGTTGATGGTCCCCTTTTGTGCAGAGGGATTACTGTTGCTGTCCTCCATGCCACCAGAACATAGCCAGTTTGCAAGCTGTGATTAAACAGGGATCCAAGTGGGTCTGCTAGGTCATGTTTTAAGTTGTTTAGAAGACAACCTGGATGTTGTCTGGATCTACTGATGCTGTGTTTTTTGTCCTTGGAAAGCACCAAGATGACCTACTCTCTTGAGATAATATCCTGAGGAATGGGGGCAGGTATATCTTGGGGGATGACTGGAGGGGACAGGGGGTGAAGTTTTCTCCAAATCTATAAGCTAACAGGATGGCTATTACCTCTGGTTGGGTATGGGTGGTGTCATCCACAACCACTTCAGCACATAGATGAGTATTCCCTTTTAGATTTTTGACAAAATTAAAGAATGTTTTGTGATTATCCTTAGCTACAGAGGCTATTTTTGCTTTGTAATTAGCTTTGGAGGACTTGACAAGATCTCTAATTTGGTTGTTTAAGCTAGAAAGGGATTTCTTCCTCTGCTGAGCCAGTTTCCTCTTGTTCTTGGACATTAGTTTCTTTCTCTTGTTGTATAGACTGTTTATACTAGGGGTCCACTGGGATGGCTTTTTTTTTCGGTAAGACCTGGTTTTAATTCAGTCAGGTACAGCCGATTCTATACAACTGCTTAAGAGGTTATACAGGGCATTGGCGTACACCCCTGCATAGGAGTCCATGTTATCTGCATTCGAGTGGGCTTTGAAACTTCTTATACCATCACTTAAGTAGGCAGTTATTTGCTTAGAAAAATTCTTAAGCATTTTTAAGTTTGATGGGGCATCTGGTCTTATAATTATATTGAACAAGATTGATTTATGGTCCAATCTTACCAGGAAGGACAAGTTCCTATTACGAAATCGAAGAGGCAGAACATAAAATGGCTTTAACGTCGGAAATGCCATTCAACGATGTGCTTTTTGTGATATTGCAGTACAGTGAAGATCAGAATAATCTGCCCTTTCCTCACTGTAGTGCAATCTTGGAGTTGGTATATATAATTACCGGGGGGGCAGCCCCCCACAACAGCAACTTCGAGGTCTGGCATTTTCTGCCTTTAAGCCATTCAACGTTTAGTGTCTTCAGTGTTGTAATATAGACCCAGAAGGGTGTCACATGGGGGGGGGGGCAATGCTCTCCTATGTTAGTGAATACTATGTCCAGGACATTTGAGCCTCTTGTGGGTGTGCTAACTAGCTGTTCCAGAGCATTTGTATTGAACAAGTCCAAGAACCTCTGAGCAAGTATGTCTGTGGTTGTGTATGTTTCCTATTCAATGTAAGTATAATTAAATTCACCTATGAGTTAGGTGTTGGGCTGTATGACAAGTGACTTCAGTAACTCCAGGTATGAGTTATACTTTTCCTGTTTCATGGTGGGGGAACCTATAGTTAGCTATGATGTGGTAGGGGGATTTGCCTATAGTTAATTGACCATGGAGTAGCTCAACACAATCATACTGTTTGACCAGTCTTGAGGTGTACTTATCTTTAATGAAGATGGCTGCACCTCTTCCTTTGGTTCTTTCATGCACAGTTTTTGGCCTGAGCATATGGAAGGCATTGTAGCCCTGCACAGCTATGGTTCTTTTCACACCTTTGAACCATGTCTTAGTGGCTGTACAGATGTCAGCATCTTCCAAAGTGAGGAGTGCTTTCATGGAGTGCAGTTTTTCTTGTTTAGACTGTTAGCATTAAGCAGCAGTATCTTGAGTTTATCTAGAAGCCGTGGTGGTGCAGCGGTAGCGTTGTCACCTCACAGCAAAAGGTTCTCCCGTTCGATTCTCAGCTGGAGCACCTTCTGTGTGGAGTCTGCATGTCCTCCCTATGATTGAGTGGCATTCAGAAGACATGCGTGAATGGGTGTGACTTAATTGAAGGTTGGGCGTTGATCTGGCACCTCTGCACCGTAAAAATCGACTGCCAATCATTAGCAGACTGGAGTTCCGCTGTGGCGACCCTTAACCAGGAAAAGCTGAAAGAAAAACAACAACAACATCCTTGAGTTTATCTAGAGAGGATTTTGTTATGTTGGGAGGTTGGTTATTTTGACACTGCCTAAAAAAAGGCACAGCAGGGTTGGCTAATGCCTTTGCTAGTATCCAAAAGCCTAGAGGAGACAGGTGCAGACCATCTCTGGCAAAGCAGCATGGCCTGTCAACCATGTCTTCCCAGCTTGACAGATATTAGATCCCTTGGGACTAACACCAGAAGCTAAGCCAGCTATTAAAATCAATCATTTTTTTGTTTGTATTGTAGCATCATCCTTGGAGAAGGAAGAATGTTGCTTAAGGCTAAGCTTATACTGGCATGTGACACATAATTTGAGAGCTCAGATATGTCTCTTTTCATTTAGTCCAGTGAGATACATCTCAGGTGATTCACCCCCACATGGACTATGACAGTCATATCGGTACTTGTGATTGAGTGACTTTATGTACACTGGCACCTGACAGACAGCCAACCATAACCTGGTTCTTATCCAGCCTGGTAAGGGGAACATCTGTGTGTCTTACAATGGAGTCAACTATGACCAATACATTAGGATTTGTGGTGTTATGCCTTATGGTCTTATTTGTTGAGACACTGGTGTATGTTATTATGTGTTGTGGTTGTTTTTTGCATTGTTATGTGTTTAAGTGGTTTCTGTTTGGAAGATCTCTGATCTTTTGTTAAGTTACTAGCAAGTATATCCACATATGTGGGTTTATGTGTCATGTCCTTATTTTGGGTGGGAAGTATGTGTGTGCTGACAGCTTATTTGGCATTCAATCTGTCCTTATGTGAGAGTCTTGCCTCCAGTTTCATAGTGTAAGTACATCTCTCACATTAAGTATTTGTTTGTTTCAGGAGTATGTGGTTGTCAGTATACATGAGACAATAGCTACATCGCCTCAGGATGCCAATGTCTATCAGGCTGGCTAGAGATATGATGGGAAACTGCCTGTCCAGGATAGCATGCTCTTATTGTATGCTTTATTAGAGAAGGGAATAGGTTAATTTAACTGGACTGTGCAACAAGACTACAATAGGGACCTATACTTTGTGTAGGCTAACGTTGATCAATAAGGCAATGCTGCTTAGTATGCTCAGTGTCCTAGAGCAGCAGAAAAGATTGGAAGGATTTCACTGACAGCTGTTTAGGAAAAAAACTGAGCTTCTATGCCTTTGTGTCTATATAAGGGCACTGTTAACTGCTGTTGAACAATCAGCAACACCACACAAAGGCAAGGCTTAAATACAAGCAAAGAAAAACAAGTTTTAAGCTAACTAACAATCAGGAAAACACACAATAAGCCTTCCATCAGCAACCCCTACCTCAGACAGATTAAATCCGCACAACTTCTGCCACATGGGTGCAGAAAAATACCTTCTTAATGTAGAGTAGCTGGTTTGGAGCACAACTGCAACAAGACCACACAAATTACCTTCAACAACCCTACAACTAAAAGATACAATGTAATACACCGCAATTAACTATTTAAAGCAGCAGACAAGACAGCTTTTTTTTAAACTGCTAAAATAGAGTCACCGCATATAAGAAAAGTGCAAAAAGTTACTTAGAGCCCCTTTGTGTGCTTTCCATCTCAGATAGACTAGGTAAACACCTGCCAGTAGATGAATAATCCCTGCCCTTCTAATGTTAAAGCACAGTAAAGGAGTGCCCTGTGAGAAATGCTACCCCAAACAAATTTAAAGATACAGATACAGCAGTGTACGTTAAACAGCTTATAAAAGTGTGATTATTCAGTACAAGTTTTCACTTTGTATAAATGAGCCAAGAGCCACTCAACTGTACAGAATTTATAAAGGCACTGAAAAGAAGATAAGTTGATTAATAAGCCCTCCAGCCAATGAAATTATATGCAGGAATCTCAGTTGTTTTCCCAGCCTAAACATACCAGACTACTTCCCAGTGCACTATATTGAAAATCCACTGACCTCTTGATGTAAAAACAAGTGCTTGCTGGGGTGTAAAAATACACTACTTTATCCAACAGCTAGCTACATAGTGAATTATGAGTAAGTAAATCGGTAGAACAGACAATGAAAGGCAAAAGGCACTTTTTCAATATAAGCACAAGGAAAGGCAAATGAATAATTTAAGATATCAACAGCAGTGTTGAAAGGGAGGAGTTTATTAAACTCAATTTACAATCAGGGTGAGCAGCTTAGAATCAGCAGGTTTAAAAAGCAGATCAATAGGGTTACCACCTGTCCCACTTTGCGAGGGACAGTCCCTCTTTGGGCAGTTCTGTTCTGACAAAAAATTGTAAAAATGGCAAATGTCCTGAGATTTTAGGACAAAATTATTTCCTATATGTTACGTGATAGTTGCATAAAACTGTTATTCTGTATCTAAAATACCTAAATGTTATAAGAAACAGAATAAGCAACTAAAATACTACAAGAATAAGCTTTTATTTAGGCAAAAAAGTTAAGTTCTAACCTTTGTACTGACCGTGAATATGTGTCGGCCTGTAAAATCTGATGTTTGTACCAAAAATGTCCCACTTTGGCCATTTGAAAAGGTGGCAACCCTACAGATCAACAAAGGGGAAGATGGATGGGAAAAACTAGCAGGGAACCACCAGCAGTGTTTTTGTTTATGCAGGCTTGAAATCTTTTCAGAAAAAGACAAAGGCCTAGAATTTCACTGTGTATTTAACCAATGAAAAAAACATGCAAATTGTGCAGCCTAGCTAATTTAAGTGTCTATCTCTCACATAGAACAAAAACACCAGGCAAAGCAGATTTCGTAAAACAGAAAACAAAATGGATCAGGTAAAACAAAAAGCAGCTTTATCATTCACAGACTAGAAAATATAGGTTTACTTTCCTCACTCAGCAGGGAATAACTATATATCTATATATATATATATATATATACTCACACATAAAAAACTATAGGGAAAACTGGTACTTTTTGAGTATCAAAGTAGCTGGCTGAGCCTCTTTAAAACCAAGAAAAGGAACTACAAACTGTAGTCAATCTCATCTGAGACTTCAAAGTAATCAAGCACTTATAACATGCTTAGAAATTGATACTTTGTTATTAAAAAATAAAACCTATTAAATAGTTGATCACTTTCACCCTTAGCAGTGCTTCATCAGATCTAATAACAGTTTACATGGCATGAATGATTTACATATGCTTTAACACATAGTTAATTGTTAATTCACTTGAGCTGGGGGTCATAAATGTATGCTATAGGCTGTCTGGCCATGCTGAAGTAGGATAGGTGAAAACATTCACCTCTGTTCTGCATATTAACTCCAATTCATAGCTAATAAGCTATAGCTTATGTGCTGTATTCCCATCTTATATAGCTAGTTCATAGGTTTATAGGTGAATGATGGCCATGAATGGGCATTTTAATCTTAGCAAATAACCCAAGGTCAGAATCAAATCCCATATATTGTGTCTATGAAGCAAATACCTTAACATTTATGCAAAACCTACTCCCCCCAACTGCTTGTGCAAGCAATGCTATGCAAACATCTTAAACTTCTTAGCTACTGCATTCCATTCCCAGCTTCATAGGTTCATAAGTAAATGATAGGCAATCAGTCTACAGATTATTATACAAGTAGCCAATAAACAAAGGTAAAACTCAAACCCCATACCTTGTGGCTGTTAGATAACCATCTTAACTGTTATGCTAACCCCCATCCCCCAATTACTGTCTGATCGATACAAACACTTTCCATATCTACTGTCACTGGTTCTGGAAATCCATTAGTACATCAACTCATCTGTGATGCAATATACAGAGGTTGCCATATTAAAAATAGGCAACAAGTACTAACAACTGCATGACAACCAATAGGTTATAACCCTTAAGTGTTTTACTGTTCTAATAATAATTACAGCTAGTTAGGACCATGCTGGGAACTGTCTAGCTGTCTGAGTAACTGGATGCATCTATCTTGCTTCCATTATGTCGGTTAATGTACCACCCTTTCCATGAAAAAATTAATCTATTTAGGGATACAGTATATCAATTATAAGTAGGGTGTCAAGAACCTTACAAGGGCTCTGTGTGTGCTAGGTTTAAGATGACTCAAGCATAATGTGGCGGTAGACAGAAGAGAGTTAAATATGACTGACTCCTACTCTGGTAGACTCTATACAATGATAAAAGATGTAAGTTGCCTTAAATTATTCAAGTATAGACTAATTCATAGATTGTTATTGTAGTACTAGACAGAATTAGGTATTATATGAAGACAGAGCTACTGCCAATATTCAAAAATACTGGAATTGTGCAGATGTTGCTGGTTGGGTTTTAAAACTAACACAAGCTCAGCCTGTAGTAGGAGGGTAAGCACATCTGTATGAATCTTTGTTGGAAAGAGACAATCTCAATGTGTGAAGCTAGAGCTAAATTATAGGAAGTGATGAATCTATTCAAGAAAAAAGGCATCATAGTTCTTAACCTGATCCTCAGGAGGTTCATTACCAAAAATTACATACAAGAGTCAGGTTGGACAACTATGCTGATATAAAGGAAAAGATATAATATGGCCTTGAGAAAAAAAACATCAAGTTTTTTAGCTGTTATTAAAACTGATGCAAGTCAAACAGAAAATTCAGGATTCTAAAACACTTCTGCCTATTTACCAATAAGTAGGTGGGGCTTCATCAGATCAGTAAAAAACAGTACGATGACATTCATATGGTTAAATAAAAAATATGTGTATTTGACAAAGTTGATGTCAAGACTAAAAGAAAACAAAGCAACAGATTCAGCTATATTAAACAATGAGTGTATGTAAACCACTAATAAATCCTTGTATAAATTACTCGAGGAAAGTGATTTAAACATATGATTATTTGAAATACTAATAGTGACACATGTATTGGATATTAGACTGAGAAAATGCTTTTTCAGAAGGTAGTGTTACATATAATCTAACAAGTACTTCTAAACCGGTAATGTTAACTTACCTAATATTTACATCCTGTTCCTGCACTAGTTAACCTATGTGAATGTAAGTCCAGTTAAAAACAGATTATGTATGCAATGAAGGACAATGAAGAAAAATGCATCTAACTGTTAAGAAAAGATATTATGGTCCAGTTTTTTAAGTTCTAGTACAGATTTAATGGAACAGTTTGTACTCATTCCTGGGTACCTATAAGTTTTAAGTTGAATCTGCCACTCAAGTATAATTCCTCTATTGCCTTACAATCGGCCAGTTGTTACTGTCTCTACTATATGAAACATAAATGTCTCAGTTTCTGCAACTTAAAGCATGTCTCACTGGTGGGTTATTAAGATCTTTAAGTCGAATGCCTGATAAGTGGTCAGTAACTCTTACGTTTAAGGCACTGACAGTCTTGTCTATGTAAAATGCTCAACATCTGTGCAGCTGGACCTGTAAACTACTAAATTGCTTTTGCAGCCATCTTGCTCTGTGCAACAGTATCTTTTTCTTTAAGATGGTACAATAAAAGCTGTTTATCTGATTCATAAAGTTATAGCATCTGCATCTTGGAGGCACACAGGGAAAGGTGCCATTATTTGTGTCCATGGGGACAATGCATGTGCTTCTACCCAGCTCCTAATATTTCATCCTTTATGATAGATGAAAGTAGGCTCAGGTCAAGTATCCTATTAATGGACTAGTTTCCATGGATGGCACTCCAGATTTCACACATGGTACACTTTATTTCCGGGGAGTCCTTTGAGAATGTGAGAAACATGGTTCTTTTGTAATTGTCTTTGTCAGCTTCATTTTGTGAGTTCATAGGATTTGTTTGTTCTCTTTGTGGTGGATTATGTAGAGTAGGGTCATTGCTCTGCCTCAGGTATGTAATGGAGCCAAGTATGTCTTTTATCAGGTTTTCAGTGTACCCCTTTCAAGAAAGTACCTTTGCAGTCAGAGCCAGATCCAGCACTAGGTGACTTAGGCAGTTTTCTAGAGCCCACTGGCTGGGAGGAGCCTGCCAGTGGGCCCTAGGCACACTGGCTGGGATGTCATAACATTTATTTTAATTAAAAAAAATTACATTTAAGGATGCAGTCTGCATCATGCATCCACACTTAACTTTCCCCTTCTTTTCTGCGTGCATCAAGGCACATGCATGCAGAATTCAAATGTAGAATAACTGTCTTCCGCTGCTCACACAGAATGTAGAACAACTCCACAGTGGAATAGCTCTCTTCCACTGCTACTCCCACACACTTAACGCACAGAATGTAGAAGAATTCCATTCCATTCAGTAAGTGTATCGAGAAAGAGGTGTGTGTGTGTGTAATGCCCCTAGTTAGGCTGACAAATTAGTTAATTAACTTGCTCAGTATCAGACCCTATACTTTGGTTACTGGGAAGAAGAGCCAGAATCCTCTTCAGCAACTACCAGAATGCTCACTTAATTATGAGGGGTGCATATTCAAGGAATGTGGTTTTTATTGTGTTTTCAAGGAAATGAGTTTCAGTGCATTTTCAAGGAATTATTAGTTTCAAGGGAGGAGAAGTTTACTGTTGCCTATGCTGTCTGTCTTCAATGTACAGCTATTTTGTTTAACAAATGGTCATCAATGTTTGTGCTATAGTGTTTGAAACCAGTGATAGTAGCGGAACAGGTCATATACTTGCCTTTGGTGCAGAGAGCTTTGAGTTCTACTCCCTCACCATGTAAATGGATTGCTGATAATGCAGTGTACTTTAAGGGGGGGTGGGGGTGCTGCAGTCCTGAGAGGGTCCTTCTTTGGATAACATGCCTAGTAACTATGAAACTGTTGTCAGTTTGCCAGCCATTCCTTACTGCAATATTACCAGCTTACAGTTTTTTTTTTAATTTAACATAGGTAATTTATTCTTCAAGGGCAGCATGCACTAAATTTATACATGAAACACTGAAATGAAAAGTTGTTTACCAGCAGCAACCTCTTTGCTAGTTAGATCTCTTTAATGTAGAATTATTCAAATAACTTACTTCAGCAGAGATTGTGCATATTTACTGATATTGGTGGATGTTAATGACAGAAGCCTGAGTGGCCTTTTATGGTTGCAATGTTCTGAAATGGGTAGCTTTGTCATTATTGGTTTATATGTTTTGTTTAATTGCTTACTGAAACATTTTTCAAAACTACAAATTTAAAATATACTCTAACAAGTGGTACTGTATTATACAAGTAATATAATTTAATACAATCAGGAAGGTGAATCAAAGAACATTTGTTTGTATGTATGGTCCTAAAAATGTGTGCAAGGGGCCTATGGTTTGAAAACAGCCCAAAGGTAAACTTAATATGCCACTGGCTAGATGCATTTTCTTTGAATGTGGGTTTCAATGCCATTTCAACAAATGTGAGTTTCAAGGGCAGAAAAGTTTATTCTTCATGCTAAGTAAGTTTTCATTGTGAGACTGTAATGTTATTTGTTTTAGCAAATGACTACCAGTGATTGTGCTATGACATTTTAAACAAAAGTTTTAAATCAAATCCAAATATCTGTAATCATTGTAGAAGTAAATAAGAAAACAGTATGCACACCTACAGGTTTGAACAGTGTTTATAATAACTTTGGAGAAATAGATTAGTAATAGGATGCTGTAATGGTTGCAGGGGACTGCAGTGGGAGTGGGCTGATGGGGGACCTGATCCATTACCTTGCCTAGGGCCCCATTTGACCACAATCTAGCTCTGCTTGCAGTTGTTCCAGGTTGAGTAGGAACTATGTCATTTCCTCACACATGGACTATCCTCATCCCTTGCACTGCTTTCATGTTACGTTGCTGGGAGAAGCTATGACTTATTAGTTTATGTGGTCAAGAGGCACGTCCAGTTATTATTAGGGCTCAGAGACGGTTTGAAAATGGGACTGCTTTCATTTAACAAGGAAGTCCATCATGTTAGCTTAAAAGACTAGTATTCTAATTTTGCCAGGTCTATTTTTTCTAACTATGCTGATCTTTTCGAAGACAAACTAGGCAAGCTTCCAGTTGTGTACTCCATGAAGTTAGACCCAGATGTCAGCCCAGTTATCAGGCCAGCCCGAAAAGTTCTAATACTCAGCATAACAGAGTCAAAGCTGAACTAGACAGGATGGTGCAACAAGGTGTGATTTGTCCAATTGATGAACCGACTGAATGGGTATCTTCCATGGTGGTAGCTCATAAGAAAACCTCAGATGACATCAGAATATGTATTGATCCATGAGATTTGAACAAGGCACTGAAAAGATCTCATCATCTAATGAGTACAGTCAAAGAAGTCACTGCTCTTATGCCAAATGCCGCTGTTTTTATCTTAGATGCAAAGAGTTCATTTTGGCAAATTTTACTTGACAAGAAATCCTTGTTGCTAACCACTTTCAGTACTCCATTTGAAAGGTAGAGATTTCTGAGAATGCCATTTGGGATAAATTCTGCAAGTGAAGTCTTTCAATGTGCAATGGAGCAAATTTTTCAGGGTATCCCTATGCTATTATAGTTGACAATTTACTAGTAAGAGGTAATGATAAAGGTGAGCATGACAGAGACCTCAGAAAAGTTCTGGAAAGGGCATGCCAAGTGAATTTTAAGCTGAATCCACAAAAATGCAAATTCAGGCTAGGAGAAGTCACTTATGTTGGTCATTTATTAACCAGTTCAGGTTTATAACCAGACCCTTCTAAGCAAACAGCCATTATCGAGATGCCAACTCTAGACAATGTTCAAGCCCTGCAATGTTTTCTTTACATGGTTAACTATCTAGGCAAGTTCATTCCAGACTTAAGTCAAATATCCCCACCACATCCTGGCCATGGTTAGAGCAACACTAGAAAGCATTTGATGGCATGAAACAGAGAACTGCCAGTCCACCTACTCTCAGATACTATGATATCCACAAGCCAGTTACTCTTTCATGTGATGCTTCGAAATTTGGTCTTGGTGCAGTCATTCCACAAGAGGATCAACCTGCTTCTTATGCTTCCAGAACCCCTATCCAAGTTGAAATGCAGTACGCTCAGATAGAGAAAGAGCTCTTGACAATTGTGTTTGCATGTTCCAAGTTCCATGATTATGTTTATGGAAGA
Source organism: Protopterus annectens (assembly GCF_019279795.1). Classification (NCBI taxonomy): domain Eukaryota; kingdom Metazoa; phylum Chordata; order Ceratodontiformes; family Protopteridae; genus Protopterus; species Protopterus annectens. Next base: position 1,338,576,470 of record NC_056726.1, read on the forward strand.
CCAATTCGGACCGAAACAGACCACCAACCTCAAGTCACTATTTTGAGAAAGCTTATGCATACAGCTCCAACCAGATTGCAACACATGATGTTGAGATTGCAAATATATCACATCAGTCTTGTCTACAAGAAAGGCAAACTTCTTTATCTTGCTGATATATTGTCCAGATTGCCCAGAAACACCACTGAACACCATGAGAATAAGCACTTTGATTTTGAAGTCATGGAAGTGAGAAATATTTCTTCCACACATCTTGATGAGCTTAGAGATCATACAGTCACAGATCCAGTTTTACATAAACTCAACCACTTTATCAAAGAAGGATGGCCGACAAAGCAATCTAGTTTACCTCCAGAAGTGCAACCTTATTTTCCCTAAAGAGATGAGAGTTTGTCAGACAATGCTATTGTCATGAAAGGTCCTAAAGTTATTGTTCCAAAGTCTTTGCAACAAGAGTACATTACTATCTTACATCAAGGTCACCCAGGAGCAGACTCTACCAAAAGAAGGGCGAGAGTACTATGATTTCCGCCTTCTATGTCACAAGATATTGAAGACTGCGGTGGTGGTGCTGAGGTAGCGCTGTCACCTCACAGTAATACATTGTCCCGTTCAATTCTCAGCTAAAGCATCTTCTGTCTGGAGACATGCGTGAATGGGCATACCTTCGTTGAAGGTTGTGTGTCAGGGCTGGCAAATCAGAACGTAAAAATCTACTGCCAATCATTAGTGGACCGGAGTTCTGCTGTGGCGACCCCTAACCGGGAAAAGCCGAAAGACACAACAACATGTCACAAGATATTGAGGGAATACTTTGATCTTGTTCTGTGTGTAATTCTACTATGCCGCTTCAACAGAAGGAATCACTTCAGCTAAACCAGATTCCTGAACTACTTTGATCGACAACAGACACTGACATTTTCGAGTGGAATGGTCAACATTATTTGGTGTTAGTAGACTCTTATACGAACTGGTTCAAGACTGACCTACTTCCCAGTCTAGCATCTAATACTGTCATTACTAAGATGAAGCATCATTTTGCAGTCCATGATAGTGCACACAAAGTTATTTCTGACAATGGCACACGGTTTACAATCCTACAGTTCAAAAGATTTGCTGAAGAGTGGGACTTTACTCATGTCACGAGTAGCCCAGAGTATCTGCAGTCAAATGGTTTGGTAGAAAGTGCAGTTCAAAGTGCGAAGCAGTTACTAGAGAAGTTGAAATGAGACAATAGTGATGTTTTCCTGAATCTCTTGAATCTCAAAAGTATTTCTCAGGATAAACATCTTGGTTCATCTGCTCAGAGCCTTCTGTCAAGACAAACAGAACCACATTACCAATCAGTAGTCAATTATTGGTTCCATGTGAAAAACACCAGGTCAGTGAACATCAATTTATTGAAGAAGCATTTAATCCAGAAGTCCTATAATGATAAGACCCAGAAATGGTTTAATCCATTACGAGAGGCAGAAGTGGAAGGATGCAAACATACAAAGGTTATGATCGGATTGGAGTCATGAAAAATATTTGCCCAATGCTGAGATTGTACATTGTGGAATCACAAGGAGTAGACTTTAGGCAGAATAGGTAACATTTGATACCGGTGTCTGAGCCTATGCCATAGCACATAGCCTGTGAGAAAGACTCTTTATCTAAGAGTGAGTTGTCCAGTGTTCCAGCTCCAGAGAATATTCCCATTCCTGTGATGAGTCCCAAAGTTCCTGATACAAGTTGTTCACCGAAGACTGTCCCTGTTGCTAATCCCAGTCCTGATAATTATGTTATCAGATCCGGTCGCATCTCTAGACCATGTTATAGATACACGGCAACTTGGACATGAACATTGTGTTTGTTTCTAATGTCTATATCAATGCATGTCTAACTGCAATGTCATTTTGATTAAGGGCAATAGAGGTAGGATGTAGATCAATGTATGTCTCTTTAAGAAACTATCCAAGGGCTTGCATGAGTGTATAAATAATGAGCACGTACAAGCCAGACTTCCATTTTGTAGTAAGCTGTTGAGATGTAAGAATGTATGTATGTACGGTCTGTCTGTTAATCAGTTTGTTTATATTTAATGATGAAGCTATCCATCCTGATGTGTTTCTGTGTAATAAAACATCTAAATGAACTACCCTCGCCGGCTTGTCATCTGTGTTAGGGGGACGAGCAACACTACAGACAACCTGATTAAAATTAAGAGTGCCTTTATGCGAGAGCTTTGCCTCCAGTGACTTTATGTAAATACATCTCTCACATACCATATCAGTTTGAGAATTAGCTGGTCATCAGTAAACATGAGGCAATATCTACATTGCCTTGGTATTACTTTCCAATATCCATCAAACTGGTAATCGAGATAGTGGGGAAGTTCATATCCATGGCAACAAACCATTTTTTATTGATTAGACATTTGGACTGGGAATATAAAATAATGTCAAGAGTATCCAGTTTACACATCTAGGGGCAGTGCTTGTCACTACAACCTAGTTGACTCGCAACAGAAACAGCTGTGGTCTCTTTCCTAGTTTAAAAATGCAACTAAAAGCAGAATACAAGTACAACACAGTGTAAAGAAAATAAATCACAGTATACAAAACAGAAGAAGGCAATGAAGCAATACAAAATGTATTTATTATTTTATTTAACATTTGTTTACCAGGAAAGTCTGACTTGGAATGAAGGCAATTTTCAGTGGAGGCCCAGGAAAAAACATCCCAGACGTATGTCTTTGTAACAATGGAGGAAACTGAAGTACCCGGAGAAAACCCACACAAATGCAGGGAGGACATGCAGACTCTGCACAGAAGGCACTACAGCTGAGTATCACTGGAGAAACTCTTGGTGTAAGGCTCAACGCTACCGCTGCACCACTGCACTATCCAAAATACAAGAAAGCAAAAACAAACTAATCTTTCCCTCACAGCAAGTTGTGGCAGAGTCTCAGTGGGCTTTTCCAGTAAATGCTTTAACCAGATCATACGTCTCAATTATTCAGATTTTCACACAATGTCCAGATTTTTGCTTCACATTTTTGGTCTGTTCCTTATAAAAGTTGTGGTTTTCTGGCAAATCCCTGAGGATTGAAGTTATTAATAATAATATACATTTGAGTTTCAGACTTCATATCCTCCAGAAGATACATGATAACTCAAATCATCTTATTCTAGTAACTTTCTAAGTTTATAAGAGCAATATTTAAAATCTGTCCCTATTTTTAGCCTTTGTCCACCCATTATTTTAGGCTTTGTCCATATTTCTTGTGATAAGAAGTTAAGAAATATGAGCCAGATCTAGGTAGACAGTATGCACCATTTCCTCTCATCCATTGCCTTAGTGATCTTTTCAAAGAAGTCCACCAGAGTCAGTAAACATAACCTTACTTTGGCAAAGCCAAAATTGGTTGGATCCAGTGTCTGGAGGTCTCCTATATCCTTGTTAATAATTTCCATGACAATAGTCAGATTAATGGGTCAGTAGTTTCTAGGATCTGTTGAAGGTCCTCCCTTGTGAAGGGAGATGACTATCACAGTCTTTCATTTATGTGGCACAAATCCTATTTTAAGGCTATAGCTAAATAATGATGCCAGCGGTCCAGAAGAGTCATATTTTAGACTGTTCAGGAGGCATCCTGGGATGTTATCAGGGCCCACTTTGGCCATGTTCTTGTCATTAGTGAATGCATCCAGTACATGTACCCTAGTTATAATTGGAGGGGTTATGTTTGAGGGTATGTTTGGGGGGATAGTTGAGGATAAGATGAGGGCAAAGCTGTAACTGAAATTATCCACTAACAGGTTCACTATATCACAAAGCTAGGTGAATGTGGCACCATTAACCACCATAGCTGTGTGCTGACCTTTCATGTTTCTAACATAGCTGAAGAAGGCCTTATGGTTATCTTTCAACTGGGAGACTAACTGAACCTCAAAGTTGGCTTTGCTTAACCAAATTAGCACTCTTAAGTTTGATGAGTTTTTTATCTTTATAGGAATTGCCCTTCCTGATTTTTGTCATCATTTTTTTCCTTTTATCGTATATCCTGTTTAATTTGGGGTCCCACCAGTGGGGTTTCTTTCTGTGGCTAGTCCTGGGCTTACTTCTGGTAGGTACAGCAGCTTCTATGCAGCCACTGACTTGGTTTTATACAGTTTCTGACAGCAATTCAGCACAGGCTGCTGTGTCATTGGGGTTTAGAAGTGCATTGAATTTTGACAATCACTTAATAAAAGGTAATTTGCCTTGGAATACTTCCAAACTCTTATTGGTTCTAATGGGATTATGGAGTTGATTTTAATTTTTAAGGAGACAGTTTTATGGTCAGACCTTACTAAGAAGGGTGAGATATTGGAGAGTGCAGCATTCTCCCATATTTGTGTGCACAACTCCAGTAAGTTGGAGCCTCTAGTGGGTGTATTCACTATTTAGTAAAGGTTTTTTTTTTTTTTTGTATTTACAATGTCCAGAAATCTCAGTGCCTGTAAATTTGAAGCTGTATAACATTCCCAGTCTATACAGAGGTAGTTAAAGTCTCCCAAAGCAGGGTGTGAGGATGAATGGTGTCTCCAGCAGGTCCAAGTATGCATTATGAGCTTCTAGGAACAGCTGGCTAGATATGGTACATGATTCTGTCTATGGTGAGCTGCACATGGAGGAACCCCAGCACATCATCCTGTTTGACCACCCCAGAGGTAATATTGTTACTGATGAATACTCATAGGTTCATAGGAGATTACTAGGCTAATGACTTAATAGCCCTTACAGGCCTAGCCAATATAACCTGATTTTACCCAATAAATGGCCCCTAGAGGTGCCTATGCATTGAGTATGTTACAGATTGCTCCTCTCCCTAAGGGAGACAGGTGCTACCTCGGGTGTGAATTTGCGATTCCCCATCCATTGATCCAAACTGCATTTGAGGAGAGCCAAGAAAAGGATCTCCTTAACATGAATAGGAAGCCTCTTTCAAAAAAGGGGCAATCTCTGAGACACATATCTGTCACTCCAGCATGTTTTGTTTGAGTAACTGACTACATTTAGATCCCTAGATTGGGTGACCATTGTGCTGTTTGACTTTTGGATGTGTAATAGCTCCATCAGGCCTGGATTTGTGAGTGCCTTGTAGGTCAGGCATAGGTCACCCCTTAACAGTCAGTAAAAGACAGAGTAAAGAGATAGGGATTTTAATATATACACATAAGGACAGGTTGTTTTCACTCTGTATTTTCTTTGTGAGGAACATCTGAGTTCATTCCAGCTGCTGTAAGTGCCTAGTCAAGTGCACGCCAAATGGTGCATTGTACTGGATTATTGGTCTAATGAGGGCTGAGTAAAGTGGGACTATAATTTCTTTAGATCTGATGCCATACCTTTACTTATAAATTGTGCCACATAGAAGGACATCCTCACCACTGTGGACACATGGCAATCAAAGTTTAGATTACTATCTGTCTACCCAGATCTCGCACGTCTAAGTCTACTCTTAGAGATGTGCTATTGATCTTGTAATTTGCATGGGGTATTTGAAAAAGGTATGATAATGCATTTTTTCACATTTAGTTTAATGCCATGGTTCTGGCACCAATCATGTGTGTGATAGACCCTCCTGAAGGATATATACATCACTGAAAGATTCAGTGATTGCCCCAAGCTTGTAGTCATCAGAAAACTTTGTCATCCAATGGCCTTCCACATTAGTCTTGACTTCAGAGAAGTATATTCTAACCAGGAGTGGTCCTAGCACTGAGCCCTGTGGCACAACACTAGTATCTGGATTCACCTACTTTAAATATATGTGTCCTGTCCATGAGCCAGCTAGCTATTAATCTGGTGATGTAGGGATTTATGCTGTTTTGTGGGTTCATTTATAATACCTGAGTGGGGAATTGTGTCAAATACCTAGGCCAGGTTGATGTACGTGGTATGTACTGTTTTACTCTCATCCATGGCCTTAGTGACTTTCTCAGAGAAATCCACCAGATTCAGCATGACCTGCCCTTGACAAAGGCAAATTAGCTCGGGTCCAGTGTTTGGAGGTTTCCCATGTCATTATTTATCAGGTCCATGATTATTCTTTTCATGGTCTTACATACAAAACTAGTCAAACTTATGGGTCTGTAATTTCCTGGGTTAGTAGATGGTCCCCTTTATGCAGAGGGATGATTGTTCCTGTCCTCCACTGTATCGGGACAAAGTCAGTCTAGAGGCTGTGGTTAAATGGAGATCCTAATGGGCATGGTAAGTCCTGATTTAAGCTGTTTAAGAGGCAATCTGGCATATCAGCAGGCCCCATTGAAACTTTAGAGAGTGCAGTGGCAACCTGTTCTGTGGTGAGAATTGGCAGTGGCATGGAGGACAGTATTTCTTGGTGAAAAACATGGGTTGATAGGGAAGTAAAATTTTAGATGAATTTGCCAGCCAGCAGATTTTCTATATCTTCTGGCAGACTATAGATGATGCCATCTCCAACTAATTCCACACGTTGTTTGGTGTTGCCCTTAAGAATGGCCTTATAGTTATCCTAGCTTTTGAGGCTATTTTTACCTCCAAGTCTGCTTTCAAAGACTTGACTTGTTCCCTGATTTGCTTGTTTAGACTAATGAGGTACTTTTTGGTCTGCCATGCACATTCCCTCTTACTTCTCAACAGCAGGTTATTTCTTTAGTTACAGTTAGGAACTATTCATAGGTTCATACTAGGCTAACTGCCCTTGCGAGCCATTTTAAGCCTAGCCAATTATCCCTTGTGAGACTCAAACCCTGCACCTTGTGTTTGTAAGGCAAACACCTTAACCATTAGGCCACCCTCCCAACCTATTAATACTAGGGTGGCTTGTTTTTGCAGTTTGACCTGGGCTTGTGTTGGTCTGGTACTGCTGTTTCTATGCGGTTGCTTATATAGTCATACAGGGCTTTTGTGTATGCTTCTGCATAGGTTTCTGTGTTTTCTGGATTTGGGGGAGCTTGGAAACTAGCCATGCCATCCTTTAATGTGGCTAATTTTCCTTAGAAAAGTTAATATAGTTTTTGAGGATAGGTGGGAGAACTAGTTTTATTTTTATTTCAAGGGAGACCATTTTATGATCTGATCTTACCAGTGAGGACATCAGGTGCAGTGCTCTCCCATATTTGTGAGGACCAGATCTAGGATATTTACTCCTTTAGTTGGATTGCAAACTAACTGCTCCAGGGTATTTGAATTTGCAGAGTCAAGAAATCTTTGGGCCTGCATGCTAGTGGTAGTGTAGTGCCTCACAATTAATGGAGGGGTAGTTAAAATATCCCATGAGTATGGTATTGAGGTGGATAATGAGTGATTTTATTAACTTCAGCTATGATGTATGGGTTTCCTGGTTCTTGGTGGGGGACCTGTAGCAAGGAAGAATGCAGTAATGGATTCTTTCCAAGGTTAGTTCAGCATGGAGTAGTGCAAGTATGTCATATTGTTTGACCAGTCTTGAAGTGTGCTTATTCTTTGTTTAGATAGATACAATACCACAGCCATTTGCTCTTTCATGTTCAGTGGGTGGTTGGAACTTATGAAAGGAATTATAGTTGTACACTGCTAGAGTGCTTTTTGTGGCTTTGAACCATGTTTCAGTAGCTGCACAGATGTCAGCATTCTTCAGGGTGAAGAGAGCTTCTAGAGAGTACAGTTTCTTGTTTAGACTCCTAGCATTGAGCAGTAACAGCTTTAGCTTGTCCTGAGTAGCTTTTGTTATGCTTGAAGGTCTGTCTGTTTGGTGAGGTCTAAACAAGGCACTATGGGGTGAATAATGTTTTGACCAATACCCAAAAGCCTACAAGTAATAGGTGAAGATCATCCATGGCAAAGCAACATACCCAGTCAACCATGTCCTTCCGAGCTGACAAGTATTGGCTCCCTTTGGAGTGATACCAGTAGCTACGCCAATTGTTAAAGTCAATCATTTTCTACTAGTATTGTGGCATCATCCTTGGCTGGTAGAATGTTAGGCTCATATTTACATGTGACACATGTACTGAGAGCTGCATCATGTCCCTCTTCATATAGTCCAAAAAGGTACATCTCAGAAAATTCATGCCCATATGGACTATGACTGAGTCATACCGTTAGGGGAAGTGACCTCAGCGCTTACATGATCTGGTGGATTCTGGCCCTGACAGTCATCTAACTGTAACCTTCTCCTTATCCAACCTGGTAAGAGAGACATCAGTGTGTCACACAATGGAGTTCCCTATGACTAGAATATTAGGTTGTGGAGTGTTTTGCCTTACGGGTTTGGTAGTTGAGACACATTGAGATATGTATTTATGTGCTGTGATGGTGCCTTAACTCTTGTTTGTGCAGCTACTGGTCTAAAAGTATGGAAGGCACTGAAACCTTCATTGACGGGGTACTCTCGAATGCTTTAAACTATGTCTTGGTAACTGCATAGATGTCTATATTGCTGAGTGTTAGGAAGGCTTTGGGGAGGGTTTAGTTTTTAATTTAAGCTTCTGGCATTGAGCAGCAACACCTTGAGGTTCAATTGACTTGATTTTGCTATGTCGCTAGGTTTGTCACTTTGGCATTGCCTAAAAAAAGCACTATGGGGAGGATAAAGTTTTAGCCAATATTTGAAAGCCTAAAGGGGAAAGGTGCAGACCATCCTTGGCAAAGCAATGTGATCTGTTGACCATGTGCTCCCAAGCTGACAAATATTGGATCTCCTTACAATGACACCAGAAAGACAGTCAATCGAGGAAATCAATCATTTTTTGCTTATATTGTGGCATCATCCTCAGTGATGGCAATATGTTGCTGAATGCTAGGCTCTTACCAGCCTGGGATATCTAGTCTAAGAGCTCCATAATGTCTCTCTTCATATAGTCCAAGGAGCTACATGTCAGATTATTTACAACTACATGGACTATGATGGAATCATACTGATGCCTATGATGTAATGACTTGAGTGCATGTATGATTTATCAGATCCTAGCTCCAGGTAAGCAACTAACAGCTATCTTCTACTTGTTCAGTCTTATTAAAGGGGCATCAGTATTATATCTTACAATGGAGTCCCCTATGATGAGCTTCCTGGGGAATGTGTTTGCTTGCTTTAGGTGCTTACAGTTTGGGGCTCCACTGAGAGTGACTGTATATATGGTGTTAGGTGCTGTTTTTTTCTGGGTACCATTGGGCTTCCTGAGGTACAGCTTTGACAATGGGCAGTTTAGGAAAATTAGGAGTATTACTTTTAAGTGCCTCAGCATATGTTAGTTTATGTGTGTGTGTTGTGTACTATGTGAGGTGTGTGCTGGGTCCGTGGTTTTGACAACCTGATATGTGCTTGCATGCGAGAGTTTAGACTTCAGTGTCATTGCGTAACTAGGCTTCTTGCATACAATGCCTGCTTCATTAAGGATTAAGCGGGTGTCGGCAACCATGAAACAATTGCTACATTGTCTCAAGATGCTTATATCCACCAAGATGGCTGCAGAGAAGTTAGGAAACTGAAAATTCATATTGTCCAGTCCTTTGACTGGTGATCTACAAGGGGATGATGTTAGTAGGTTAATAAAGGTACCTTGTTGGTGCAAACTAATAAAGGTGCTTTACTGGGGCAGATAATTTTAAACAGTACAAAATTCTACTTTAATGTTTACACGGTACTGAATTCCACCACCCAGATAGCTGCTCTAACCTTGTCAGTATGTATAGCATTTGCTATATATTGCCGATTTACAGGGTACAGTTTTATGGACTGTTCTACAAGGGAAATTTGATTTCTGAGTTTGCAAAGATACATGGCAATGCTAACCCATACAAAATGTACAAAATATGTAGCAGCTCAGAAAAAAAAACAGAAAATTAACTAATGAGCCCTCTGCCCAATAACATAACTACACTACTCCTTTTGTGTACTTCCATCTCAGACAGACCAGGCTAACACCTCCTGCCACAAAATAAATACACCAAGTTCTCCTAATGTAAAAACACAGTAGAAGAGACCCACAAGTGCAATGCTACCACAAACCAATTAAACAGCTACCCAGAAATCCCTTATGTTTTTTTTACAATACAGTGAAATACACACATAAAAACAGGAAGCAGTAACAATCACTCAACCTAAGCAAGTGTGATTTAGCACTCAAAGGTTCTTAAATTTCCTGGATGGCACTGGATACAAGTAAAACACTTCTGGAATGAAGACTAGGGCACCAAGCTTTTCTGAGCTCATGTATAATGTGCAGGAAACAATATGCAGTTAAGGACGTTTACTCAAGAACAACACTGGTTTGTTGGGTGGGATCTGAGTATCATGGATCTACAGAAAACAATGAATGGGAAGAGTACTTAAATAGCTCATGGAATAGACAATAGCAATATAAGAGGGGAGGGAGGAACTTTATTAATCAGATTACCATAAGGGGTGGAGCCCACAGACACATATAAAACCACCATAACAAAAGGAAAGGACGTTTGAATAACAATTTTTGAGGAACTAGCAAGCTAGCTAGAGAGGCATCCAATCAGTATTGGAGCTCTTTCATAAACTTTAGCTTAATGTGTTAGTGGGGGATGGGGCAGGCACAAAATGCAACTTTAAGCAGGTAACTAACATGCAGACTATAAAAGCACAAACTGGAGCAGGGACAATTCTCTCACTATTGAACTCCTACTATAGTTTAAGGCACCAGACTATGCAGAAATTTTCCAGCAACACTGTTTATGGAAACAATGCAGTAATAAATGACTAAAGGCTCAAATCTGACAGTAGTAAAAAATCCTGCCACAACTGTGAATTAAGCTACAAGACTATGGCCCAGCAGGGTTTCAGATACAAACGGACAGGTTTTACAATTAATTCTACCTGTAGAAATAGAAGTGCAGAATGATGTAGAAACACAATCTTTCCACATCTGCAAATTAATATACAAGACTAATATCCCACAACAAACTAAAATTTTAAACAGATAACCCTTTTGGCTAAAACATGTTTAAAATCAGTAAAATACAGGCAGTATCACAACACAGATCACTATGGCTCAAGAATTATTATTATGATAGTTCCCAGTGGATTTTGGTGCTTGTATCAGATTGAAGATGGTGTTTCTAAGCCCTTGGTCTGAACTGAGTCCCACTGGGACTTCTTTGTATGCTGCCATGGTTCTTTAAGTCCATTTATCTTATTCTTCATGTGCTGTATTTGTTCTAGTAGAAGCACTGATATGTCAAGCTTTACTAAGATGATTTTGTAGATAGCTGCAGCCAGATATTGTGCCCTCAATCTTAAAAAACTGACCTCTCTCTCTAGCAGACAGACAGGATCAACATAAAGAAAATAACAGATCCTTGTACTGTGATGCAGTAGTTTTCCAGCCTTAGGGGATAAGATGTCTCTCACCCGTAAGGAAAAGAAATTAAACAACAGGAAAAACTGTTACTTCTTTAGCATCAAAATTGCTGGCTGAGCCTCCTTAAAAACAAGAAAAAAGAACTATACTTTATATATATATATATATATATATACATATATATATATATATATATATATATATATATATATATATATATATATATTTTATTTACCATTTATTCATTTAACATTTGTTTACCAGGAAATTCTGAGTAGGACAGAGTCCATTTTCACTGGAGGTCCAGGGAGAAATGCTCTAGAAACATGCCTTTCCGAATGTGGGAGGAAACTAGAGCACCTGGAAGAAACCCACATGAACACAGGAAGGACATGTAGACTCCACACAGAAGGTACCCCAGCCGAGAATCGAACCACAAAACCTCTTGCTGTGAGGTGACAACTCTAACCACTGCACCGCTGCACCCCCCATATATATATATATATATATATAGATATATATAGATATATATAGATATATATATATATAGATATATATAGATATATATAGATATATATATATATATATATATATATATATATATAAAGAGAGAGAGAGAGAGTGCATGATGTAGACTTAAACTGTTTGAATACACACTAATTCAAATCAAAAAATTTTTGAAGAAAACATCTACTTTTTTGCATGGAGCAAACCCCCTGCTAACTTTATATACCAACAATAAGATCACAATACAGTGAGTAAAGGGTAGATTTTCAATCCTCACTATACTGTGATCTTGTACTGAAAAAAGCTGGTACTTGCAATTAGCTGATTTTTCGATGAAACCAAACAAGAACTGCCACTTCTGCCATGATGAATTGTGAATCACAACTATAAGAAAAACATCACTCAGACTTTACACAATACAATTTAGTGCTTTCATCTGCATTATCACAAGACTTCTTCAGAATGACTTTTGATCAACTGTACTGGCTTTTTTTCACTTCAAGACGTTGACCTCAATGGATTGTCGTGAACCCATCTATATCTACATTTATATCTATACCTTTCTATAAGAAATTCATGTAGAAAACAACCTGGTCTTTTACCATCGTGTATCTATGGTGGCACAGAAATCATTCTATGTTCCACGACTTATAAGCAAGGGTATGGCATCTAGGTTCAAGGATGTCATTGTTCTGTTGAACTAGGTCCTCATCAGACTAGTCATTTAGAATAACACCCCCTTCAGTATGCACCTGACAAGGCATAGGCATCAACTGGAGCATCCACAGAGGTTCCTCATAAAAAGAATACAGGGCATAAACAACATGTGCTATGTGGACCATCTCAAAGTCCTCTCCATGTGCACGGTACTGTACAAGCTGCTGACAGGTGATCTATGCCTGGCCTATGAAGCATCCTCTGATCCCACTCTGATGGACCTGTTGCACATCTGCAAAACAAACAGCATCAGAATGATCTGATCAAGGGACCTAAAACTCACCTGCAACATAAATAGTACATGCTGGAGGGAAGTTATGTCCATACAACAACAATTCCACTGAAGGAAAACAAAGTAAAAATGTTTCACCAAAATCATCTGAAAAAATGTTTTGTACCTAGCATTTGGGAGGAGTCACGCCAAACCAAAATATACCTACTCTGAGGTTGCACTACAGTGGAGAAAAGAGGATTCTCCACTATTGCCGAAAGTGAAATCGTCGAAACATTTTTCTTTTGTTTGCATTTAGCAGAATTGTTATCGATGAATGAATGGGCTCCCACAGGAGGGACAGGTATGTGTCTCAAAGGCTACGCCTTCTCTGGAATAGGCTTCCGATCCATGCAAGCATAGGTCTTCCCTAACCCAGTTCAAGTGTAACTCGGACCAGAGGATGGGAATCAGAAATTCACCTTTGGTCTGGCATCTATATCTCTAATACAGGCAGAATGTAAATGCTTGACCACCCAAGACAGGGATCCAGGAAAGTAAATAATGTGGGAAGAAATAGCCAGGGAATTGTTATGGCTAGGCTTGTATAGGCCCTAGGGCTGATAGCCTAGTACCAACCTATGAACCTATGAAGAACAAGTCTACATATATTCCATAAAGCAACACTAAAGTATCACAATGCCAGATACATTTGGGAAGAAAGGCTTGGCTTAAAAAGGCCCAAGAGGTCATTAGCCTAGTAATCACCTATGCACCTATAAGTAATCAATATGAATACTTCTCTGCTTTAGTAATTTAATAATCTATATAACCTTTTATTTATTATAATTCTGTTAAGTGTATAAGTTAGAAAATGTATAAATTTGAAGACAAAATAATATTTATTTAATCACTTTGTTGACCAGGTCAGTCCCGCTAGGCCAATCCTGTTTTCAGGAAAAACTTTAGATGACATTTTTAAAACCTGGAAGATATTTCAAAAGGACTCCAGGGAAATTCACCTTCTGTTTTATTAATAGGACGAGTAGATATAACAAGAAATGTACAAAAGACAAATGAAGCAGTGTTGCATTCTATATGTAAGATTTGGAAGGAAAGATGTGTGGATGTTTTACACAATAAAATGGGAAAATATAAAAGTTATGAGAAATGCAGAGATGAGCAGAATATTTTTTTCTTTAAAATAGAGCATTGCTTTCTAATACCGCACTAAAGCCATTTTCAATGTACCTACCTGACACTCCATTGAGATCATTATATGAAGGTAAGTTTGGTATGCAATAATTTTCTCAGCTTTAATCCCCCCCAAAAAATGGTTACCATAGTGGTTAATGTCTTTAACTCATACAAAGTACAAGGTTTGAGTCTAACCTCTGGTTACTGATTAGGCATATAACAGTCAGTGGATTGATAGCCCAGAAGTTACCTATGAACCTATATACCTACATCTAACCTGGGTACTTTTTATGATAGAAAATGCATATACAGTTTGCAGTTTCTTTCTAATTTTCCACGTTACATCAAAAACAATTTTATAGCCTGCCTCCATAGCACAGAGGGAAGGGGGCTCTGACTGAAACTCAGTTGACCAATGTTCAGTTAGTACACCTGGCACTGAAGGAGTCAGGCAAGAAGGAGGGAAGAATGAAAGGGCATGGCCACTCACCTTTCCTCAGGGGACAGGAAGGATTCATGCACTTACGGACATATTACAAAGGTGTTACTTTCTCCTGACGGAGACTGGGGGAATCACATCCCATGCTTTGAGAGTAGGTGCGTGGCTGCTTGAAGGGAAAGCCTCTTGCGGACATGAGGGAACAGCCTTAGTTGTCAGCCCATTATACTCCCCTACTCTACACCTTGCTGAGTGAGTACCGTTTGTGAAGTATAAAATAAAAAAGCTCAAATTACCCCTGCATGCTCTGAAAATGATAATGCCCCCCAAGTCAACTGTTGTCCTGGTGATAGGAAACAAATGGAATGCTTGGCAGTAGGGGATAAAACTGAGCAGCCAAGTGCTCCAGACTATGCAGAACACACTGCATTTGACCATAAGTGAGCCCACTGTTTGTCTGTTCTGCATTGAACAACTTTCAATCCACTACCTGGTGTTTGATTGGGTTGTATACCATAATTACTCCCAGTCAGTATCTCTGTATACAAACCAATCAAATAGCTGCTCTGCTGTTCCACATTGAACAGCATTGGCTATACTACACAGTTTTTGATTGGCTTGTATTCTGCAACTACAGCCAATCACTATTGCGGTATATGAACCAAAATGTTCCTAGGACAGCAGCCAATGAGACCTCCCAGATATGTGACCATTCTTGTGCAAGGAATGGTTGTGGAAAACTGCATTTAAAGAGAGGGAGAAAAAATAAACTATAACTGAAACAGTAACAAAGTAAATAACGGCAGTAATAACAGTTAAAAAGAATCATTTTAACTGCTGATATTACAGTTATTTACTTTGGTAGTGTTTCACTTCTATTTTATTGTTTCCCCTCTCTTTAAATGCATACCTCTCAACCTCCTAGAGTAAGAAATCTGGTCAAAGCCAATAGCCAAAGATAATGTGGTGATAAAGCCACAAAAATAGGGTAATTTTTAGATAGTGTTGTTATAAACTTAGAAAGTTGCTAGAGTAACAGGCTTTGTGTTACCATAAATGTTCTGAAGGGTATGATGCTTGAAACTCAAATTTCTGTTATTATCTTATTATTTTATTCCTCTGTTATTTACCAGAAAACTACATATTTTCTGAGGAAAAGACCAAAAATATGAGGCAAAAAAATTGAGCATTCTGCAAAATTCTGTATAGTTGAGAGATATGACAAGGGTGAATGAGTGTCATAGCTCTCAACCTCTTAGCATAAGAAATCTCGACAAAGCCTTAATTAGTGGGGGGGGGGGACAAAGGCCCATAAAAGGAACCGATTTTAAGTATTGCTCTTATAAACTTAGAAAATTGCTAGAATAACAGGATTCATGTTAGCATGCATTTTCTGAAGGATATAACATTTGAAATTCAAAAGTATGTAATTATTTAGAGACTCAGCCTTCAGTGGTTTGCCATAAAACATAGACTTTATGAGGAATGACCAAAAATACGAGGCAAAAATCTGGACACTTGAGTGGTATGGTATCTACATCAGCATCTGAATGTCTTGGCTCAAGAATCAGGGATGAAGCTCTCAAATCAGACAGATTTTAAATATTATGTACTTTAAAATTTGATAAAATAACACATTTTGCCTTAGCATGCATTTTATGAAGTCTAAAACTCAAACTGTTAATAATTACTGAGGGACAGCAGTCCTCACTATGTGAAAAATGTCTGAAGAACAGACAGCAATATGAGAAAAAAGTCAAGGACATTTAGCAAAGTGAAGGATAGCTAAGAACATTGTATGTCTATGTGTGGGGAGGGACAATGGAGATGAAATGCTTTGGGCTGTATGTGTCTGACAGCAGTGACTTCACTATTGGTACAATGTATGCATTTCTTCCTTCAGTGAATCAGAATGAAACATCTGAGAAGTACTTGGTCAATAAAGTGGCATGAATTTCTGGATGCTTTTCTGTGACTGGGTATGTGGTGGGTCATCTGTGTATCTGTGCCTTTGCATCTTTGGGTGTGACTATCTGTATCCAGCAGTTATAGCCACTTAATTGACAGAGTATCCTTGGATGTTTTAATATGAATGAAGAAATACGTAAATTATACAAACAGTGAAGTTATTGCTGATTGTGTGTGTGCGTGCGCGCGTGTGCATATATTTTGGTTGAAAGGCCATGGCCATAGTCATGGTACACTTTTCATGCAGTGCAAAAATTGAGTGCTACACATTTTGACTGTTCATCACAGACTGCTATAGCACACTGGCCTCTTAGCAGGTTAAGACCTAGGGATAATGATCAGCAGGCTGCAGGGGCAATTGTGCAAAAAAAAAAGAAACAAGTTCATATATTAGACTATTTTACTGGAATTGTGCAAAACTGGTGTCCAGCACATGAAAGTGTCCACCGGGGCTAGAGGATGGTGCCAGTATTTTATCACTTTTCTCATCCTTTCTTCCCTCGTTTCTGATATCATTTCAAAGTGAAATGCACAACTGATTTCAAATTAGTACTGCAGATGCTATGTGGACCAAAAAGAGTTATTTTTGTTTGTATGTCTGAGAAAAATCACTTCCTAAGTAAATGTCCTGAAACTGATAACTACAGTCCCAAAGTAATTAACATAGGCAAATTAAACCATAAACCATAAGCTTGATCTCCTGCTATGATTATCAAAAGATGGCTTCCATTTTATTATAGCCATCATAAGACCTCCATTTTATACAACTGTCACATAAAACTACTGTAATATGTCTGGAATTTTTATTAATATTGAAGGTCTAGTCTTGCTGTCATTCACCTGCATGCTGTAAACTTTTGTAGCCTGTTCAAAGTGCCCTCATTATATAATCTGCAAGACTTCTTTTTTTAGCAAAAATGGATTAAAATATACTGCATTTAATAAAATGTGTTCACTCAATGTTCAAAGTCATATTCAAAATAGTACTGAACGATTATATTACTTTGGTGGAATGCTGGTTAAAGGAACGGACATTTTCAGAGCATAAAAGAATGGGACAAGCAATACAGATTTCAAAGGCATTGAATCATGTGCAATAATCTTAAAATATTATCGCAAATTATATAGAAGTCGTTTATCAAATGTATTAATGACATTGTGTTCATGCTGTTCGTTAGATGGGTTAGTAACCTTGCTTTCATCTGGTAAATGTAAAATGCTTCTGTATAATGCTATATGTTTTATTTATTCCTTAGCTTACAGGCAATTGAGTTGGACTACAAGGGTCCATTTTCAGCTACAATCTAGTTATAGTAATACAAAGAACATTGCAATCATGGGAGTGCTACACCAGAGCATGGACACCAATTGTAAAATAGAGCATCTTTATTTCTGTCCTGGTGGTAGCACCTCTGGCACAGTTATTGCCATTTAAACCAGTTTAAAGTGCTCTGTTTATGCTGTAATGAGCAACCCATGCCCCTATTTACAACTTTGGCATAAGCTGTTATGACAATACACTCACAAGAGGAATGATGAGGTAGAAAAACAGATAAATATTGTTAAGTTTAAAAAAGAGATTCCAAAATTGTGGTAGAGTATTCTAGCAATACTAGGTTGAGGAATCAGCTTTCACTTGGTAAGGAAATGTGTGTGTGTGTGTGTGTGTGTGTGTGTGTGTGTGTGTGTGTGTGTGTGTGTGTGTGTGTGTGTGTGTGTGTGCTCACACTTGCATGTCTGTATCTGTGTGTATGTGTATCTAAGTTTGTGTAGGAATGGGGACTGAGCTGCCGCACAATGACAGGTGAAACGGTTAAATACTGTTTGCAGTAGATATGTTAGCATTTGACATATTATTGTACTGCTGTTCTGATCACAGTCTTTTATTTCCATACTATTTCTACCATTCATTATCCACATTCTTTATAGACCAATTGCAGAGTGTATGTACCCCTCTTTCATTCACCCCTTCTACTTTTCCTCAGATTTCAGCTGCAAAAACTCTGAAAAGGCTTCAGTCTGACTGACATGCCTATAAAGGATCAATATTCTACACACACACACACACACACACACACATATATATATATATATATATATATATATATATATATATATATATAGGTCAGGCATATTTTTTATCAACCTGAGGAGATATTTTGGACAATAATTAATAAAGGGTTGAAGAAATGTATTTGGAAGTGGAAGGGGACAATAGTTAAGTGGGATAATTTGATCTTCCCAATAGAACATGGTGGTTTAGGATTACCTGATTTTAAGGAATACTTTAGAGTTATGCAATTAAGGTTCATATACTTAGGACAAACAGAAGTTATAATTCAAAGTAGAAAGAGAAGCTGATGCGGGGGGAGGGGTTCAAGAAATAAGGAGAGAGTGGGATTTGGGAAAACAATAACAACCATACAGAATTTTATATTCATAGAGTTGCAGAAAGTATTCTAATTACAAAGGCAATGGGGAATGAAGAAAGGAGATTTTGCCATTATAGATGACTGCAAGCAGGGGTACAGGAACTAGGCAACAGTGGGCTGGATTATACTGGAGAAAACTGGCAAAGGGACCAAGGTTCTGGGATCAAATAACTATAGAGGGAAAGGTAATAGAGTGGGATATGGCCAAGAAGAAGTTTGGACTGCGGGTTACAGATTGCCTTCCTTACCAGGGATTGATATCAGAGTATAGGCAATGAAAAAGGGATATTATATTACATCCAAGAGGTTTAAAGGAAGACAGAAACTGTGCAAATTATGTAATGTTGGTTGGAATGATGGTTGTTGTAAAGAAAGAAAACATATGTGATGTATAATGTATGTGAATGGAAAAAAAATGTTAATACTGTATGTTTTCTTTTCTATTAATGTATATGTGACTATGTCTTAAGTGATAATTAAATAAATCTATTTAAAAAAATATTGTACACACATACACATGCACGCACACAAACCCCAAAAAAGATTAAATACCAAGTACCATGAAGAGTAGTCAACAATCTTCCACAAAACATGGTGCAGGAAAAACTCAGTGTAAACCAACATAAAAAAATGTCCAAATGTATTTAGCACTTTTGTACCCCACAGAAAAAAACAGAATTGAACAGACTCTATCATACTCTCTGCAGTCATATGACTGACACAATTAACCAATTAAACATTGAAAATATTAACATCAGGAGCAAATGGCTATCTCATAAATGAGTTGGTTCTTGCTTGAAGCCAAACTATATGAATGAGGGCAAGATGCAAAAACATTTAAAACCTACAAGCTTTCAGAGTACCAGAGTCCTGAGACTCCTTGAATGGTTTGGAAAACTTAATATTCAGAACAGCAGCCCATTTAAGGAACACCACATTAAAATCTATATTACCTTGAACAAATATCACTACACTACACTACATTATAAAAAAAATCTCCTATCCCCTCTAATTCTGGTTAAATGTTTGAAATTCACAAATTATGACCAGCTTATTTCAGAAGACATTAAGAAGCAAAGGTTCAAATCAAAGGTGCCACTACTTAAATTTTTTTGCAGAATTTACCTCATGGCTCTGAAAGTTCAAAGATCTTTTTCTGCCATATGCAAAATTTCATGGGGAAATACTTTACTTTCCATCTTTGTCTCCCCATCCAAGCTCCACATTGTTGTGAATGGAGTACAATATACTGAGGGGCTGTCCTTACAATGCTAACTTAAAAAATATAATCCAGATTGCTCTAGGGTTCCTTCATCAGATTTATGGACATTTATTGTCTTCATGTTTATTCTTCCTGATTTTCTTCTTTTTCTGAGTGTCTTCCTTCAACTTTTCTTAAATTTACTCCTAGACCATTTCATGGTTGTCAACACAAATTGTAGATGTTGGCAGTAGGTGCATTATATGTTAACATAAAGGGCATGTATGCTTCTCTTTATTTGCCCTTATTGCTAAGCATACCATTCATAAGACACTTTCTTTACCTGAAAAAAAAAAAGAAAAAAGAAAATGTTGAACCAAAAATTAGATCAACTTTCTAAACTATTAACAGTAAATTATGAAAAAAATATTTCTGCATGGAATGATATAAAGTCAGCAAAAGAGCTTAATAGGTTGCATTGGTCTAATAAGGTTTCAAACCACTTTATATACAGGAATAACATAAGCAGACCATTAGCTGCATAAAATTGTCAGAGTTCTGATATAATATTACGCAAATTAGTGATGACACAGCAAGTATTCAACATACCTTTGAGCATAATTGCCTTTAGGCTTTACATAATAATTCAAAAATTCCATAGTTCTTTAAATATGATTAAACAGGGCACCTGAGAGGTCTTTCTGGTCTCTTTTTTTTTTTTCTCAGTTTGCTTCACATGAAATTAAAGAAGTTATCTTACCATTAACATTAAATCTCCTGGACCACATGGACTTATGGCTGAATTTTATCAAATATGTATTAAGGAGTCACTACCATATTTACTTCAACATTTGCATGTTTTGCTCATCCCATATTGAAAGCTGCCAAAATCAATGGACAGTCAGCTATTGTACTTGCACAAAAAGAGAGTGAATCAGGAATAAACTCATCTTGTTACTGTCCAGGACCTATTCTGAAATATTTACTACTATAGTTTTGCAATAAATAATAGAATTCTGTAGGGCTGAAGGCTTGAAAGCCCTTCTATTTCCCAATCAATATTTTGTTGTTGTTGTTGAGGAAGAAGACTGGAGGAAGCAACTAAACAACTTCAACCATGCATTCCTACTTTAGAAAAAAAAGAATTCACTTTATTTGTGAACTCATATTATATTAAAATGTGACACACTTAAAGCATTTTTTAATCAGTGGAGACTATAGAAAACATAATCACAGTGATAGAAAATTTATATAATGAGACAAAGTCACAATTATGAATCAGTGGAATTATCTACTGCAGTGCAGAGATTTTGACAATGGTAAGGCAATGATGCTATCTTTCAGCTTCCCTATTCATATTAGCTATTTTGATCAGAATTTGCAAGATGTTATAGTCACAAACTGTAAAACAGGTACTATGGCAAAAGCAAGCTGACTAGATAATATGTACCCTTAACTGTGTATTAGAAAACAGCAACGTTCAGCAAATATTGTTCAAAGTCCAGGACTTAATTGTCTTAAAATCTGAATGAATAACTTTCTGTGAATCAACTGATGATTTGGCAGAAAAATGCAGTTCCAATAATTAAGTTTAAATGTTCAGGAATACACTTTCTCAGTTTAATGATATAGTGAATGCAACATACTACACATAGCTATCACTAGCTCAATCTCAAATTCTAATTTTAGTTGCCCACTGACTAAGAACTACTACAAAGCTTAAACCATCAAAAGTATAAAATTATGAAGATTATGATAAGCTCAGCATAGTATTTTTTAAAATGATGTTAAGATATTTTTTTACTTCTGTAAATATGGTTAGGAAGCTTTTATAGTGTAGCTCATTTTAACCATTTTAACAGATTACGTCTCTTTTCCATCCTCATCATTATTACTCATTAATCAGTTTAACAGAATTTTTAACAAACTCTTATAGAAGGAGGGAATCTACCAATATCCCAGGAGCTTTTGGTTGCTATTTCTGATCAGTATAAACTAAAATGCCTGATTTTAAAGAATTATGTCCTTAATTAAACATTTGTGAATATGATTTCAATTCAGTATACTTCTAATTAGGTGTTCAAGCTTTGTAGAAGTGTTCTCCTTATTCAAACAAGAATGTGAGTTATAATTTAAAAAATGTAATGATGCTTGTTTTTGATTACTTTAGATATTATTTCCAGGATACCAAGTATCTATACAAATATGCAAATTTGCCCGCACTTGAATAAAGTCCTGGCTATGCTCCAGGCAACCAGAGTTCAATCAGCAGCTTGTGCTCCTGACAGCACTGGCAGGAGTTGATTAGCATGCTAATCCTGGGTGGAGGGTAGGTAGAGAAGGATGTGTGAGCCATTTCTAGCAGGAGGAGCAGCAGCATTTCAATGGGCATCCTGGAGGAAGCATTTGGCTCATCACGCTACCATCTGGTGGTAGTTTTCATAAACAAGTGCACAGAAGTATATGCCCACAAAGTTAGAGCACTGTGAGTTTCTCTATTAATGTGGGTAACTTCTTCCCCACCTAGGAGCGGAGTTAGGATGTCTACATTAATGCTTGCATTGCAGTTAAGCTGCCAAGAGCAGACTCCCTAATACTTATTATTATTATTTTGCATTTGTTGACCGGGAAAGTCTGACTGGATGCATGTCCATTTTAAATGGAGGCCCGGAACGTGCCTTAATGATAGCTCCTTCAGATGGCTGTCACCCTACCAGATCTGGGGACTCCCCACTGTTAGGGAATGAATGGACTCAAGTCTGACAGGGGCAACCTTGCTGGTCAACAGGTAGACAGGCAAAACACCTAGAAACATGTATAAATTCCATTGATGGAGTTTACAGTGAATTAGTTTGTTATTCAAGTTTTTTTCCCAAAATGTAATGAGATTACCTGGAAAAATATTAATTGCTTATAAAAGGAACTTTTGCAATCATTCCATATAACAAATGTGTTCAATCACAGGAGCATAATTGGTAGTTTAATATGCCATTATTTTGCCTTATTTTAAGTTTAATTTTGTCTCATATTCCCAAGTATGTACTAACTGACTTTGTTCTATGCTTATTGTACCCAATTGTAAAGCCTTTCTTGAATTTTAATTTAATCTTTTCCTGTGACTGAGGTCATGATTAAAATGATTAGTTTAAATACCCAGTCCCAAAACAAACAACAAATTAAAGGTATTAAATCTGGAATGAGGGGAAGATGCATTGGTGGATATTACTCTACTAACAGATGACTGTATGGTGGCAGTGGCAGCTGTAGAATTAATACCTCCTAAAGTCATAGAGGACTTTATGTGGTTCCAAATAATGGCTGCAGTGGAAAGCCATCCTCAAAAATGGCAACTGTTCACGTTGGGAAGGTAAAGAGAATAAAGGATGATTTGATGCTTCTAATAGATGTACAAGGTTCAAAATATTAAACACCAATGTTGAACCGGGAAAGCGTTCCGTAGACTAAATACAAATAAATGACAAAAATGCAAGAACGCTGAGTCCACAAATCCCAAATGTGATGAAAATACACCAAAACAAACCACCAACAAATACGACCAGCAAATATGTTGGCTAAAAAGACTCCATTTAATACTTGTTGAGCACTTTCACCCGCATGAATTTGAGCTTCATCAGAACATCGTAGTACAATTCATTCACAGTTTAAATACCACTTTTGGTGCCAAAACTTACTAATAGATGTTTTGAATTATATATTATATTATATATATTGATACAACAATGCCAATGTTAAAAACAGTATAGATGTGTAACTATATTGGTCTATGTGTAGTTTTTCATACTGTTTTTGTATATGTTTTTATTTTTCAAGTTATTTCAGCAAGTTTTTTAGCAGTGTCATTTTTGTAGTTGTGATGCATTTTATTTAATTTAAGAATTAAATAATTGTGAAGTTAATGATTTGTATAAGGATCTGGGTTCAACACAGTATACAGCTAGTTGTTTTTGGGTTTAATTAAAGCATACATTTTTTAAACATTGTTTAATGTATAAATTTAATAACATTTTAGGTGTTTATGTATTAGGAATTCAATAGAATTTTGAAAGTTTTGGTAGAATGTAACATTGGTGTACATATCACTTTAAACGAATTAAAAACATCTATTAGTAAGTTTTGGCACCAAAAGTGGTATTTAAACTGTGAATGAATTGTACTATGATGTTCTGATGAAGCTCACATTCATGTGGGTGAAAGCGCTCAACAACAAGTATTAAATGGAGTCTTTTTAGCCAACGTATTTGCTGGTCGTATTTGTTGGTGGTTCGTTTTGGTGTATTTTTATCACATTTGGGATTTGTGGAATACACCAATGTTCAAGGAAACAGGAGTGACTGGGGGGACCTTAGAAGTGAATTATGAGACATTTAGCCAATGGAGTGGGAGACTGAGGACACTGGCGTGTCAAACGAGAGTAATATACATGATAGTTTGCTTCCTCTGTTAATATTTCATGAAAGTCTGATAGGGATTAATGTAAGATACAAATAGGAAACATAATTCAAAATATACATGGAAGAGAAGGAGGAGAAGGGAAACTGGGAGAAGAATACCGCTTGTGAGCAGAAAGCAGAGAATGGGATATACCAGACTTCAGTACATCTTAGACTTATTCATGTACATAATGTGATGGGAAAAGTAGAAATAAGAATTTAAAGTGACTGAAGGGTGTACAGACAAACAGGGATAAACAGACATATGCAGGCAAATAAACAGGAAGCCATAGGTGACAGATACTTATAGGCCAAGACATGGAAATCAGCTCAGAAAACAGATAGAGAAAAACAAAGCAAAGTTGAAGAGAAAATTAAATGTGAAAAGTACAGTTTTGTACCTACCATAAATGTAGATGTTCGAAGATCCACATTGCTGCAGTCCTAACACTTGGGTAGTCCGCTGTCCCTCGCTCGGCCCGAATATCAGAGTATAAGGCTGACGTCGGTCAAGGCGCATTTGACTGACATCAGAACGTCAGGGTACAAATGCGCATGACCGACGTCATATCCTCAGTCTTTTCTTGCCCCAGATGTCAGAAGACCCTAAAAAGAAAGGTCAAAACCCATAGACAACAGCTAAACAACCAACCAGCCTAACACCAAAACATGTACAATATATACAATATATACAATATACACAATATACCTCAGATGGATAACCCAACCCACACAACCACCTCAAACTACAGAGGGGAAGGAGGGAGGGTAAATTGGACTGCAGCAATGTGGATCTTGAACATCTACATTTATGGTAGGTACAAAACTGTACTATGTTCTTCATCTCACATTGCTGCAGTCCTAACACTTGGGTAGAATCCCAAAGCAGAGGTAAGGGAGGATGGCTAAACTATAATGAAGCAGGAGCTGCCAAAATGCCCTGCAACACAGCAGTGGCAAAACCAGCCCTAGATTTAGAGTATAATGGAAGGTGGTAATGTCTAGAGAAGGTATGCACTGAACTCCAAGTGGCTGCCTCCAAAATATCCTTAGTTGCCAGCCCTCAAAAAGCTGTTGAAGTGGCAGTAGCCCTAGTGGAATGAGGCCTAATCCCAGCTGGAATCTCTTTGCCATGATGGGAATAACAGAAAGCAATGCAAAATCCAATCCACTTAGAAATAGTTTGTTTTGACACGGGCTTGCCCTGAGAGCACAAAGCAAAAGAAACTAATAACTGCTGAGATTGTCTGAACCCTTTAGTTCTGTCCAAATAATATCGCAACTGCCTGTGTACATCTAAAGTGTGCAAAATCTTTTCCCCTTTATTTTGGGGATTTGCATAAAAGTAGGCAAATGAATAGTCTGGTTTAAAGCCACACTAGAAACCACTTTAGGCATAAAGGAAGGATTAGTACGTAAAGATACCCTATCCTTATGGAAAATTAAGAAAGGCTCAACTGCCATAAGGGCCTGCAATTCAGAAACCCTTCTTGCAGAGGTAATGGCCAACAAAAAAGCAGTCTTCCATGACAAATATTTCAACTCAGCAGTAGCTGCAGGCTCAAAAGGTTGTAGAGTGAGTTTCTCCAACACAAAATTGAGATCCCAAGCAGGAGTAGGAGCCCTTCGTGGGGGTCTTATATTCTTTGCCCCTCTAAGAAATTGCTTGAACAAAGGATGAGAAAACAATGGTGGGTCACAGTCGTAATGAGCTGAAATTGCTGCAGCATGAATCTTAATAGAAGAGAAAGACAAACCTTTGTCTAATAACTCAGTAAGATATTGAAGAGCCACACTTAAATCAGGCTCAGTAACATCCAAATCCTTAGCTGCACTCCAAAACAAAAATCTCTTCCATTTATCTGCGTACACTTTTCTTGTACTAGGGCCTTCTAGCTTCCAAAATCACATTCAAAACTTGTTGTGGAAGTTGAGACCCTCTATGGTTTAAAACAGAATATGCCAGGCTGTTAGGTGAAGAGAGCGAAGTTTGACATTGAGCAAATGACTGTCCTCCTGGGACAACAGATGTGGAATCAAAGGCAAAGGCCATGGAGGCTTCCGTACCAGACTTCTCAGTAATGGGTACCAGTGCTGTCGAGGCCAATCTGGAGCTATCAAAATCATCCTTGGCTTGTCCTGTCTGACCTTCAGAAGTACCTTTGGGAGGAGAGGCAGAGGTGGAAAGGCATACACATGAAGATTTTTCCAACTGAAAGAAAGAGCATCCACCTTCCAAGCTGTGGGATGAAACCTCTTTGTGCAAAACTTTGGCAGCTGATGGTTTAGTGGAGAAGCGAACAGATCTATGTCTGGAGTTCCCCAGGACACTGTCAATTTCTGAAATACATGAAGATCCAGTTTCCACTCGTGGGGATCCATGATTTGTCTGCTTAACATATCTGCTAAGGAGTTCTGTGCTTCTGGCAGAAACCTTGCCTGAAGACTTAGTTGTAAACTGAGAGCAGTCTCCCACAAAATCATTGCTTGCCTGCATAGAGGATAAGAATGTGTTCCCCCTTGCTTGTTGATGTACCACATGACAGTTGTGTTGTCTGTTAGAATCAACACCTGTCCTGGAAGAAGTAAATCCTTGAAAGCTATTAATGCAAACTGGACTGCTAACATCTCCTTCAAGTTGATATGTAGATGCTGTAGTCTGACAGGCCACTTGTCTTGTATCCACTTTCCGTTTAGATGAGCTCCCTAAGCTTTGTCCGAGGCATCTGTCGTTAAAATTTGACTCGCCTCTGGCCGGGTCACAGAGAGTCCCTTGTTTAGGTGACATTCCTGAGCCCACCACAAAAATTCCTTTTGAATGCAAGGTATTATTGGAATGACAGTGTCCAGATCCTGGCAGTGCTGTGTCCATACATTTTGAGATACCATTGCAACTTCCTCATATGCAGTTTGGCATTGGGAAGCACCAGAATACAAGATGCCATGAACCCTAAGGCTTGAAGGACTGTCCTTGCAGTCAGCCCGGACTGAAGAGATAGATGATGGAAGTAAAGTGAAAGATTCTTTTGTTTGTCCGGGGTTAGAAAGGCCATCTGGGATGCTGTATTCAGTCTCACACCCAGAAAGCACATGTCTTGAGAGGGTACTAGACTGGACTTTATTTCGCTCACAGAATACCCCAGGCATCTTAGCACTGCTATCACATATTCCAAATGACGAAGAAGCTCGTCCCTTTCTTGAGCCAGAATCAGGCAATCGTCCAAATAAGGATAGATTTGTATTCCTTTCAGCCTGAAGAAAGCTATCACTGGAGCCAGAACTTTCGTAAATACTCTGGGCGCAGTAGATAAGCCAAAGGGCAATGCAGAGAACTGATAGTGAGAAGTCCCAGTCCGAAAACGCAGATACTTCCTGCAACTTAGCCTGATAGGAACATGAAGGTAAGCCTCCTTGAGATCCAAAGTTACCATCCAGTGATCCTTGCCCAGCAGAGGTAAAAGCTGTTGTAACGTCAACATTTTGAACTTGGGAATGTCCAGATAAGTGTTGAGGATAGATAAATCCAAAATTGGTCTCCACGTGTTCCCCTTTTTTGGTACAAGGAACAGGCGAGAATAAAATCCTAGGCCCCTTTCTGACATAGGAACCGGCTGTATGGCCCCTATTTGAAGTAACAGAGAAATTTGCTTGTGAGCCTCTATTCTTTGTTGGGGAGGAATGTCTGGCATGCCTTTGAAAGGAGGCAAGGTATGGAAATAAAACCTGTAACCGTGATGTATGATATCCAATACCCATCTGTCTTGGGTAATCAAACTCCAATTTTCTTTGAAAAGTGCCAACCTTCCTCCCAAAGGTGCTGCCAGGCGAGAAGGTTCTGGCAGCTGAAAAGGTAGGTCATTGGGTTTGTTTACGAAAGGACTGACCCCTGCCCTCACCTGAAGACTGTGCAGGAGAACTCCCTGTTCTAGGTCTGAAAGAGCCCTGACCTCTGCCCCTGCCACGTCTAGATCTACCCCTAGACTGGGAATCATAAGAAGGATACGTCCACCCCTTAGTAGGCCAATTTCTACTAAACTTTGGAGGCTGAACCTGCAAAAAATCTTTAACAGTCTGCATAGACTTAGCCTTGTCTTCCATTTTCTTTAAAACTGCCTCAACAGGGGAACCAAACAAGACATCAGATTGCAAAGGGGCATCCAAAATCCTAGTTTTAACATGGTCAGATAAATTTTGATCCCGGAGCCAGGCATGCCTGCGAAGAACTGACCCAGTGGCAGCCACCCTAGACGAGGCCTGTACAGCATCAAAACCACATTGCAAAGAGTGCTTACCCACCTGTTCAGAAACATGCACTAAATCTTGTAACTCTTTACAATCAATACCTTCCGCCAGAGCATCAACCTTAGATTTCAACTGTGAAAGGAGATAATTTTGATATTTCAACATGTGAAACTGGCAATTCAAAGCTCTCATGGCTAGAGTGGAAGAAGTATAAACTTTCTTTCCCCATCTATCCAAGGCCCTGGCCTCTTTATCTGCAGGAACCGGATTCTTGACAACAGAAGCCTTAACACCCTTAGGCCCCTGGCTAACAGTTTCTGGGTCTGCCCTAGGACTCTTAAAAAGATACTTATGAGCTTCAGGCACCCTGTAATATCTATCAGGTTTAACAGGAGCAGGAGGCAAAGAATCAGGATTAAGAGAAGCCTCTGCAAACACATCTTCCACCACATTCAGTACAGGAGGTATAGCCAAAGGCCTATGCTGGGGTAAAAACAAAAATTCCCTAAGCCTTTTCCTGGAATCAGAGAAGTCCTGACCTTCCCATTTAAAATGCTCTCTCATGGAGTGAAGGGTCTCTGAAAAAGAAAAATCCTCAGGAGGAGAAGCAGAAGGAGTAGAATCATCCACATCAGAATCAGAATAATGAGCATACTCCTGCAAGTCTTCAGCCGAAGACTCAGACACATCCGAAGCCTGCTCCCAATCCCCCAACACTGGTTCCATCCTAGGCCTCTTATCAGGAGGGGGCATAGAGCCTCTAATTAAAGTAATTAAATCTTCTGCCATTTTAAGCATGTGCTTCTTGGGCACAGCACCTGAAGAACTAGGAGTGACACCCACAGAAGCTAAACTAGACCTGCCTCTAGGAGAAGCATTGGAAGCAGAAAGAGAGGGCCTAGATCCCTTAGGAAGGGAGGGGAGTACAGTTATCTGAGAAGCCCCTACAGCCTGACATGCCTCCTGGGAGGCCACATCCTGTAAAATCAAAGTTTCTCCCTGGGACTCCAGAGAGGCCTCCGTCAGAACCACCGGTTCCACTGACGCCTCTAAAGAACCGGCGTCCGGTTCGGACGACTCCTCTAACCTAGGTTTAACTGCCTTGTCCTTGCACTTCTTTGAGGAAGCCGGCGTCGGAGCATCCGACGGCATTTTGTAATTGCACCGCTTCCCAAAGACCAACCTGGCACAATCCAACCTCCGCTTTATAGTGCGTTTATTAAACCTAGCACAAAAGCGGCACCCAACAACGTCGTGCTCAGGCCCCAAACAAGGTATACACAAATTATGGTAATCCCTATGCGGTATCTGTTTCCCACAAGAAATACAGTTATTCACTTTTTCTGACATCCGGTAAACCACTGAGGCAAGAAAAAACCAAAATATTCCCCCAACGGGGTACTTAACCAACTCTGACTTCGGTCTGAAACTCCGAATTCGAAAAATTTCAGAACGCCGAACGGCACTTGCAACACTGCTTCTGCATCGGACCATGCGGCAAAAAAGACTGAGGATATGACGTCGGTCATGCGCATTTGTACCCTGACGTTCTGATGTCAGTCAAATGCGCCTTGACCGACGTCAGCCTTATACTCTGATATTCGGGCCGAGCGAGGGACAGCGGACTACCCAAGTGTTAGGACTGCAGCAATGTGAGATGAAGAACATCAGCAAATTTAGAGAAAGACAGATAGAGGCACTCTTTGTATAGTTAAATTCTTAAGAGGAATTTATAACTTTTAATGAAATGCAGTTGAGAAGAGGAGCACTACCAGTGGATTGATTGCACTTTGAAGGCATAAAGCACACATTAATAGTTGCTAGATTAAGAGAAGGAAAAAGAGTAACAAGAGTGGAGTTAACAAGTCTGGTTAGGCTGGAAAATGATAGGGAGAATGCACAGAATCATGGGAAAATGGGGTTGAAATGGAAGGACTGGCTAGACTACGGCACAGAGAAAACAAAGACTGGAAAAAAGAGAAATGGTTGATAGATGCATGGAAGATGGTCAAACAGCTAGATAAATATGTAGCTATTTGGGATGGAAAATTATGGATACTACATAAGATGTTAATGGAAAAAGCCATAATGTGACAATTGGAATGCCGCAGATGCAAGCAAGCTGATGCAAGAGATGTGCGTACCAGGTGAGATTCTAAGGAAATAAAACACTATGGAGTGAATTCAGATGGTTCAGAAACACCCATAGAAAGTAACTAAAAGCAAAGAAAAAAAAAACAGTGCATATCCAAAACAGGAAGCTAAAAGAGTTTAATTCCAAAAGAGTTAAACGCTTTCATCATTACTATTCAGGATTTCATCGGAACTAAAGAACCTGAAAACCAGTACTCATTTATACCGGAATAGGTAACGCACAAAACAGTCAGATGATCTGCAGGGTTCCCTACTGAAATGTCTGCACTTATACATACTAACCCAGGATCACTATATCTCAGAGAATAGCAAATATTCTGAGAAATGACCATCTCAGACTTGGTATACAGTATGTAACATCATTCTTTCAGCCATTCATTCTCAGTGTGTCAAGACTCGCTCTAGGGGATCCCGACATTTTAAATGGTTTCCAATCAGCAGATAGCCACATGATAAAAATATAGGAGTAAATTTAAAGTACAGCATTAAATATTAAGACTATATAAATATGTATAAATGTTGAAAACTATTAGAATGTTAGCATGTTAAAAATGTAATAAACAAAATTGGCAACGTTTTCAATACAGATGAAATAGAAATATTGTTATTTAAGCTCATCACGCTACCACTTGGTGGTAGTTTTCATAAACATAATTGCCACAGATGTTCCCTCTACTCAAGTTGTGTCTCTCCCAAGCCTCCACCCCACGCCAGGTATTGAGTCTATCTACCTTTTCATCAATAAAATATAGAAACTTCTGAAATACTGTGCATGTCTCAGCATGTTTGCTGAGGGCACTTTTTTGATCCCTTCTTTTTATTTCATATAGGTGGATCATATATCCTGCACTGTAAGGATCTCTGAGGTTTGTCTACATTGATTAAACTGCAGGATAAATATGCTCCAGGATAAACTCTTCCACAAGTGGTGCAGTCAAACTTACCAGGACAGGCAATAGTTCTGAAGTAGGTTGTTAACAACACTGTAGTGCCATCACTGATGCATCTACAATATTTACATCTACCACCTTTTACATTTTTTTCATTATTCTATCAGCATTCAGATATGGTTGTTTCTCTAGGAACTGCTTAATATTCTTATCCCTTACATATACATGCCTAATAGTTTTCCCAACTTTTGCCTCAAGTAGGAATTAAAGGACAATGCCCACATTTCTCGTTATAATATCCTTAATTCTGTCAGCATCAATACAGTAAGGAAAAATCACTGCTTGACTCATAGTTATTTCTAATGATCTTGCAGAAAACAAAATTCTTGTTTCCTAGAATGGAGGCATATTTACTTGTGGTATCACCATAAACAGTCTATCACATCAATCGTGTCAAACATGGCATCAGAAATGAAAGGAATGTATGTTAATTCATTGAGAAAATACAATGAGTCTGTTAAACTATGTTATTACCATCAAAAAAGCGTTTTAAATTTTTATCCATAAATATAGCAAAGGGTTCAGTTTTTGAACCCCCCCCCCCAACCAAAGCCATCATAGGTCTCAATGGCAGGTCAAAGATATTTTAATGCAATTTTGATATTCCAAAGATGCTGGGAATAACAGAAAATTAGCTTTGTGGAGGTTTATTATACCTTATAGCAACAGGGCATCAATCAAAAATTAACATGCGAGTATGCTACATTAAATTAATTTTTATACACTCTGAAACTGAAATCATTATTCATAAGCAACTGGATCATCTTGCTATCAGGATGTCCATTAATACTACTCCACCACCACTGGGAGACTTCATAACCTTTATGGGTTATGAAAACGGTCAAAGAGAAGCTCTCATTCTGGTTTAGTAAGAGTGGGGAACCATGGCATTTTGCTGTTGTAAAGTTGCCTTAAATCATACTGATAAAGGTGCACGAAGCACACTGTAGCTGCATGTAACAGAGTTGTAGGCATGCTTTCTCTTAACAACAGATTGTCATATCACAAGTAGAACCAGAATGGTTTTCAAACAATAATTCAAAGTTCATTTTATGAATAAAATGTTTTAGGTTAATGAGAATATTGCCAACATCAATCCTATGCATAGACACAGATGTAAAATCCCTTTTGTACTATGTAGCTGTAATGAAAAAAATTTGTCACCATCATAATGTGACACAACAGCACCTGTACTGAGTGCAACACCTATAAAAAGGTGTCGCTCTTCATGTTAGGTTTGTGAAGTTAGTTGTGGGAAATTCTCATTTATCTTTGTGGGTGAAGAGATTCATAGCTAGATGGTCAGGAAGAGAGATTCATTCAGGTAATCACAGTAAAAGATATATTATGACGTGTAGTTAAGCAAAGATAAACAATATGCATAATTAAACCAGAGATGATTACTTATTTTCTTTTTTCTGTTGTTTATGAATACACCATTTGGTCAGAGATTTTTTTGTTACCTAGAAGGCAGTGAGCAAATTTTCTTGGAATATATGTAGATTCAAAGCGGATCGTTTGTAAAATTATAGAAATAACGTGGAAAAATATGAGGAACAATTAATGAAGAACCACAAGACAATCTGCTCAACCACAGTAGGTAGAGTCAGTAATACTATGGTAGTTTTAAATCTGATTGCTACTGACATATCTGTCAAGGTACTTACTACAGGTACTCCATACCTTAATACAGTACTGTAGTCAAGCAATTTGCAAGTTTCAGATGCATCAGAACAAATAGAAAGTAAAATTTAATGTTGCAGTTTTGGGAATTTTTGGTTATATGAATGCTCAAACTGTTTTGGCCAGTGCATTTGCATTCAGAAATTAAACAGTCTGATCATTCATACTACAATCATAAAAAAATGTGTGTGTGTGTGTGTGTGTGTGTGTGTGTGTGTGTGTGTTCACTTCCAACCAATTTCAGTCTCAGACCCAGAGGAATAAAGAATAAGAGTCATAATGAAACAGGACAGGTTTGGTAGAATTACAAAATACGGTAAGTAAAATGTGAAGATTAAGAGTAAAAGATGCAATGCATTCAAGCCACAAATGATACAAATGCAAGAAAGAGACGCAATTGATAAAAGACATTAAGGATACAATTACAAGTATAGAATGCCCGTGTGCCTACGGCACTATATACATTATTTGCATAGTGTTAATATTTACATGGATTATAGCTGTACCACTATACATAGCATTGAGCAGCATACCAAGGACAGGTGGAGAGTAGAGAGGATTAATGGAATGGAAAAGGGTTAGAATTATGGTTAAGAAATCAGCCCAGTATTCTGCTGTTTGATTAAAAGCCATTAAACCTGGATCATCTATGCTGTGCTTGAAAGTGACCAGACTGTCAGAAATGATGGTATTTTTTTGGGGCAGGAGATTTCATTATATTATCTTTCAGACTTGGAATAATTTGAAATGGATGGCAGTAGACTTGTTAACTTTATGTTCACAATCAGACAAAATACTAGGACTAAACCATAAAGGTATAGTAAATCTGACTACAACTTAACTGCAGCAGATATTAAATTATTAGAAAAAGGGCTTCCGTTTATTCCTACTGGAACAGATACCATTACTGAAGCCCTTATTGATTTAAAAGTTTTCACAAGGAACCTTAATCTTAAACTAATTTTTAAGAACTCTTTAACCAATGACAGTAATAATTGCAGGAAATCCAATGTATTTATACCTAGCAGCTGTCCTATTGTTTCTGCATTTCACAATATTTGTGAACAGGAGTTAAGAATGTTATATGAACAAAAAGCAAAGAACTTATAATCTAGCATTTGATGAACACGAAGCCCTCCAACAGTTACAGTATAATAATGACTTAATTATCAAAGAGGCGAATAATGGTGGCGCCACTGTGATTACGAACAGAAAGGACTATGTGGTATACATGAACAAATTTTTATCTGAGGAAAGCACATTTCAAAAGAGTCATTTCTTGTATGTAGAAAAAACATGTTAATATGACAATATATGAAATGCAATTAGATAATGACATTTTCATTGATTTTTTAAAAATCTTTTTACTGTCTCACGTCCAGTAATTCCAATATTATATGGATTAGCAAAAATACATAAGTCCTTGACCCATCCTCCTATGAGACCAATTGTGTTGGGAAAGAGATGGGTCACAGAACTAATCTGTATATACTTGCAATCTATTCTAAGCAAATAATAATAGATACCCGTGTCTATAAGAAAAAGGTACATACAAATAGATATGCACATAGGCAAAATATGCATGCACCACATGTATTTAAGGGAATTGTAAAGGGCAGCTAACTAGAGTCAGTAGATTTAATACAAATGAGGTTACATGCAGGTAACAAATGAATGAACTGGCTTCAGAACTTGGAGAGGATTTGATGGTGCAGCGATACAAGAGATCATAAATGAAGTGATTAGTAACAGGGATCATTTAGCTAGACCATTATTTAAGGGAACTGGAGGTTATAACCCAAACACTGAGAGACGCACACAAGAGAATAAAATTAGATATGTGATCACATACAGCAGAAGAACTAATGATGTAAAGCAAATATTTATAAAAATTTAAATATCTTAAGGACCATGCTACAGCTAGAACGTATCCTGGGTGATAAACCCAGATTTGTTTTCAGGAATTGTAAAAATTAAAAAAAAGAGATTGTGATACAAGTGCTTTAAACTTGGTAACCATTATAAAATGATAAATAATAAACATGGGACATATCCTTGTTATAACTGTACTTGTTGTAGAGAGATTATTACAGATAATACCTTTATACACCCAAGAACAAGAGAAGAATATAAGTAATTTCTATGTTAAATTGTTAATCGCTATGTAATCCAGTGTAACTACTGTCTGTTTATTTTACTGTGGAGCTTTTCTCCCCGGGCCTCCGCTGAAAATGGACCCACATCCAGTCGGACACTCCCGGTCAACAAATTTAAATAAATAAATAAATAATTGCTATGCCACATGTAGTACTACAAACACAGCGTACCTAGAAACCTGCACTAGATGTTCTTCTTATTTTGGTAAATGTAGTCGTAGAATCAAGGATCGTATTATAGAACACAAATCTGGCATATGTAGAAATATTCAAACAAATGCATTGGCAAAACATATTTTACAATCTGCATCTGATCATGAGTTTAAATTCAGGGTAACTGATGTCGTACATATAAGCATCAGGAGGGAGACAGATTAGTGGTGTAAGAACTTACCATAATGATAGATGTGCTTATCTTCTCTGTTGCAATATTCTTTACATGAGGGAGTTGCCTGCTAAGGTGATGAACCAATGTCGGCCAGTATATCTAAGCCTTTTAATGCCTTAGGGTGCATGGTACTTCTGATGTAGGCCACTATCAGACATCAGCCATAAAAGAGACGGACACGTACACCATCCTCAGAACTGAAGCCCCAGGTGAAGAGATAGTCTAAGGGAAAGAGGATCAATATATCCAAGAATGCTAGGAAGTGGGGGAAGGAGGGTGGGACAGAATACTGCAACACAGAAGAGAAGGACATCTATCGTTATGGTAAGTTCTTGCACAACTAATCTTTGTCCTTCTCTACATCTGTTGCAGTATTATTTACATGAGGGAGAATACAAAAGCTTGTGAAAAAAAGGAGGAGGAAGTGGCAGAGGAACTCTCCAGAAGCCATGGAGAATAGCCCTGGCAAACTCTGCCGTGGATCTGGAGATGGAATCCAGCTTATAATGTTTTGTGAAGGTGTGGACAGGTGTCCAAGTAGCTGCTTCTTAGATAGAGTTGGTGTTGAGGAATGCCCCCGAGGAAGACACTGCCCTTGTTGAGTGAGCTTTTACTTAGCCTGGAAGAGTTTTACCATGGTGGGTATAGCAAAAAGTAATGGATTTTGAGATCCATTTGGGACCCTAGACAGAAAAGGCACTAGAAATGACTATCCATCTGTGGAATCTGTCTTCTGCAGTCACACTTCCCTTTCCTGGATAACATTAACCTCAATCAAAAATAAAGCAGCAGTAAATGATAAAAAAGGTTTCCCCCAATGGGGCACTTATCTTTATAGAAGCATGCAATTCCAGCAGCAGACAACATCCAGGACTGGTGATCTGGCTGGGGGAAAGAAGTTCTGAGGATGGTGCAAGACTACGTCTCTTTTATGGCCAACATCTGATAGTGGCCTACGGCAGATGTACAGCACACTCTAAGGTAGTAAAAGGCTTGGATATACTGGCCAACGTTGGGTTGTTGACTTGGCAGGCTTCTCCCTCCTGTAAAGAATACTGCAACAAATGAATAGAAGGACATACTAACAATACCTTGGAAATCAGTGAATATAACTGGATTCTAAGGCTGCAAGCTGATTCAGAATCTGGCATAAATAGTGCAATTAGCATTAAACCTATTTTAACAAAGAAACAGATGCAATATCATTGATTCATTTTATTTTAGTATACTACTGAATGTTTTTGTAATATAATACATATGCATTTATCGGTGTTCTTGTCATTAATTGGATTTAATAATCCCTGATTGGTTGGCTGCATCATGTGACTGCATTTGAATTGTTTTATAAACTGGATTATATGTTTTAACTTCATTTGCACTGAGGAGTATCTCTCCAAAGCTTTGTACTTCATGTTTTTGTGTTTTAGTAAATAGCCTGGCATTGGAGGTTTGTTTTTTTTTTGGTTTCATTCAGCCAAGACTAGTCTCTTATCAGTTTGCTGGTTAAGGGGGGTGCTACATTCAGTCTGGACTTGTGCAACTGTCTTCTCTGTTGTTTGGTCAGCCTCTGAAGGAGTCAGAATAAATGCAAAAAGAGCAACGCCATGTCATATACAGGCCATGAAGGAGGGGAAGGCAGTCAATAATGAATACATAGACTAAGGATACATTCTGGGATATACTGTGAGCATTCTGAGCTCCTCACTGAACAGCTAGTGATGAGTGATTTGCTGATCAAATCAGGGCTGTGGAAATGACGCTTTAAGCATACAGTAAATTAGCTGTTACAGTATTAGTAAGGTATGGGTTAAATGTGAATGACAATATAACCTTAGAAATGATAAGTTATGTCTCAGATGTTTAGGGAAAGTGCATGGCATAAACCTAGTACATTCCTAGCTTCAAAATTGTACCTTTCTAAGTGCTTTTAATCAGTTTCTGGTGCAACATTCAACCAGCTCAGGCCACACAAAGACATTAATAGAATTTGAAACTATGCCCGGACTGTATTTTGTAAAAGGTTATCATTTCATGTTCCTCTTCTTGCTACATAAGTGGCTACGGTACTTTGAATTTTGTGAGGTAATGGTATACTATTGGCCAATCTATAACAAGATATTGTGTTATTAGTTTTTCGTTTTGCAGAAGACTGTGATTCCATCAAAATAAGCACATCATGTTGTTAAGTACAGAAGAATGCATACTTATACATAAATTGCTCCCCACTGTCCATTCATGTATGCCATTCTAACCTGGTCAGCAAATGGAAAATAAGTAAGTAAGAAATGCCTCCTTTAACAATCTTAACATAGGAGATACTGTGCCAAAGGGATCAAAATGATAGTTTTTTAGTATATGACTAATTGCCCACTCCAACAATCAACTAGAGGGCTTTATAATTTAAACTGAGGACCACCGTCCCATAAGTTGAAGCAATCTCCACACCCAGCAAACAAAACTGCATTTGCTTTCTGTTGAATGATTTTTAGCCACATGCAATCAATACAAGGTGTTCTTGATACCTGTGGTTTCCTTGCAGCTTAAAGTAGCATTCCTTGTTCTTTAAACACTTTTAAAGTTATTTTGGTTTCATGAAGAAAAGGGGGTTATTGCTGCCTGTGTTGGACATGGAAGAAACGTAGGCTTTCTTTACTGCCCTCACTGACTCACAACTGCAATCCCATTGGTTTTATAATCTCATTCTGTAGCACATTCAAGGATCCAAACTTCACTGCCTTAAAAGTGCACAGAGATGTATACAGTGTTATTACAGTCATATAGCAGCTATTTAACTTTTATTTCATTACCACCTCAGTAGATGGTAGCTCACTTCCTCTGTAGCTGGTCTCTGCATCTCTCTTTGCACATGTTCAGACTCTTTGGCTCCCACTAACACAGGGGAGGGTGTTATCTGCTTCCACCTCAATTACCCAGCCACCCCCCCATATTAGTAAATGTATATGCTCATTAGTCCCACTAATCATCACTAAAGACCACGCCCTTAAAGTCACACACTTCAACTATTATATTTTATACAATTCCCTTATCTAAATCTCAGCAACTGGTTCCCACAACCCAGAAAAAACACTTACAAACCTCACACTTATCCTGCACCCTGCAATACACATTGTAAACATTTTAATGCTTTGCAACCCATCAGATACCCTTAGGCAAACCTATTCCTAACAGTGATCACTACAAAACAACATCTCTCACTCTCCTCCCCACCTTCTCTTTCACAACCATGCACTGAGCTTACCCTCTTTCCCCACAAATCAGTTCCATTATTCTCCTTACAATGACACTACTAATTCTGCTTCTATCCACTTTCACAATAACCTCCACCGTTATGTCCAGACCTCAGTCCTACAGACTACCTTAAAGTATCATCTCACTGCACACACATCCAAACCCACATAAAATCAACTCTCTTATCTGTGCCCTGGTAAATGCAAAAAGCATAGGAGCAAACTCTTGATCACGTCATCACTCGTCTAGCCTTACAGTGCCCTAAAATTCTACAGTTGAGTTCAATCTACAGGTAATAATCAATGCTTTTTTGTGGTTCTATTGTTAATACAATACTGGTTTTAGGTTTTGTACTGTGCTAAATGTTGTTCTGTTCAAAATCACCATTGTGGTGGTTAAAATTATCATATAATTCTGTTAAGTACAGTTACACTAAGAATGTAAACTCGACATAGTTGTTAGTCAAGTCCAGAAATTAAAAGCCAATCTTGTGTATTCAATGTTATGTTTCGATCTGACAAAATACTGATGATTCTTGATTTAGAGACTTAAATCAGCAGTGGCTTGCATTGTCACCTCACAGCAAGAGGCTTTCCGGTTTGATTCTCGGTTGGGGTGCCTTCTGTGCAGAGTCCGCATGTCCTCCCTGTGTTCATCTAGGTTTCCTTTGGGTGCTCCAATTTCCTCCCACATTACAAAGACATGCACCTGGAGCATTTTTCCCCTGGGCCTCTGCTTACAATTGACTTTTCCAAGTCGGACTTTCCTGGTAAACAAATGTTAAATACATTCTTTAAATTAAATAAATAAATTAAATCAAAACAAAAAAAAATCTGACCATTATTCTTCAGAATTAATTTCTGTGGGAAGAGATAAGAATTCCCTTTTAAAAACAGAGGATGTTTAATCAAGAAAAGTTATCTGAATAAATTATTGCCTCTCCCTGGACAGTTTGAGTATGTCAGCCTTGACCTGTTCCAACGTTGTCCCTCTCCGATGACTCCTTTCAATGTAGGGAAGGGGGAGCAAAATCTCAGCCAGTATCAATGGCTTGGGAACTTTTTGATAGACTGCTAGATAGAAGGTATCCCGGAGTCACGTTACAAAGCAGAGTTGTCAATA
Organism: Protopterus annectens; assembly: GCF_019279795.1. Lineage (NCBI taxonomy): Eukaryota > Metazoa > Chordata > Ceratodontiformes > Protopteridae > Protopterus > Protopterus annectens. The sequence goes on from NC_056726.1 coordinate 1,338,616,861, forward strand.
ACCCAGCATCATCGTGCACTAAGACTTAGTCAGGCCACTTGAAAACAGGGCATGATGTACATTACACAAAATGTTATGGACAGGATTACAGACAATGTTCTCTATAGCTACATGGTGCCAGGATACTGTTCCATATTTCTTCTTGAATCAAGGAAGGGAGATCACTGCAGGCCTTTTTACATTTCTGCTATCTGAACTGAATGCACAGTAAATAAATTAAAATAATGACCATTCAGTCTTACCTTTGTTGTTCAACAGTGGAAGGCCACCATAAATTATGAAAGTACTTAGCTGTTTGTACTCTAAAACAAATTATTACCAGAGACTGCTCCCAACAGAGAATGCTCCCAGAGTTGAAACATTGAGCATGCCCTACTTGATCCAAGTCTAATTGGTAGCTCAGGTGCTGAGGGGAGCAGACAAGGAAGATGGGAACGTGTGACAATTACCAAGGAAAATGCAAAAACATCATTTTCATGTGCACAATGAGAGATCAACACACAAAAGTGTACTTTTGAACACAATGTTACTTTAATGAAGGGAACATAAACTGCGGACATAAAACAAAACATTTTGTAGTACTAAAAAGTATACGTCTTGCTTTCATCTACACTATATTCAAAGGACTTCATCAGAAGATCAGGAACCAACCACCAATCTCCTTTTAAATAGGTTGGTAAGCTGACACTTCATTGATCATAGAATATTTTTATGTATTTATTTTTATTTTATTTTACATTTGTTTACCGGGAAAGTTCGACTGGACACAGATCCATTTTTAGCGGAGGCCCAGGGAGAAAAGCTCCAAGAAAAATAAAAACATACATTAAAATATAATACATTACAATAAATGAGAGAACATTAATAGTTTTTACATCACTGAAAAACAATGTGGCAGAGATTGACAACTTATACAGTTAAAAAAAATTTTTTTTTTGTTCAGTAAGGTGGTTATCAGCGATTTGGCAAGTTTTCTGGAGAAAACTGTCTATACATAGCTGAAGTTCTGATACAATTTCTTGATGTGGATTTTCCTGGGGATTGACATGTGCATAGCCAGTTATTTCAATAGTGGGTTTTCAGGAGTTTTTTGAAATGAGAAGTGGGGATGGTAGAAGTTATATGGCTTGGTAGTGAGTTCCAGTTTTTTGCAATGGTGCTGGCAAAGAGGGATTTACCAGCATCATTTTTGTGCTTGATGACAGTTATGAGGTGCTGATTACAAGAACGTAAGGCTCTTGAAGGTATGTGGGCCTGTATAAGATGTTGTAGTGATGGGGTTATATCAGGAAAGCAGTATAGTTTATATACAATAGATAGCTGATTGAGTAATAGTATGTGAGGCAATTCCAGCCAGTTGAGCTGCTTAAGGGATAGACAGTGGTGGGACTTATATGGGGCTTCGGTAGCAAACTTGGTGATGATCTTATAGCAAGATTCTATTTTATTTAAATCAGTTTGGCAGACATTAGTCAAGATGGGAGAGGCATATAGGAGGATGGATAGAAGATGAGTCCTTGCAATGGTTGCTTTGGTGGATTGAGTGATGAAGTGTTTGTTCCTGTAAAGGAGTCAGAGTTTTTTGTTTACTTTTTTGATGATTTGTGCAATGTGGCTGTTGAATCTCAGATTATTGTCTATTACTACACCTAGCAGTTTGGTGTGTGTGGTTGGGCTGATTTGAATGTTATCTTTGGAGTTGATGTGAAAATTATTATTTAGGGGAGGTGGTCTGCCTGGGCCAAAAGTTATAAGTTTGTTTTTTTTGGGGATTGAGAAGTTTGATGTTGGTTTACCAAGTTTCAGTTAGGGTGAAGCTATTTTGGGTTAGGGATTGCAGTTCGTCAAGAATGGGGGCAGCACAAATAAGGGTGGTGTCATCTGCATATTTTACTATTGATGCAGAGGGTGAGGATAAGGAGATCTGGTTAGTAAATAGCGAGAACAGTAAGGGGCCAAGAATAGACCCTTGAGGGACTCCTATGGTCACTGGTAACAGGGGGAACAACTGGTCATGCCAGAGAACTGCTTGCTGATGGTCTGATAAGTAGCTGTTGAACCATGATATGGGGGGGGGGACTTATATTTAGGGTAGATAGAGTTAAGGAGCAGACTATTGTTTACCATATCAAAAACTTTCGATAAGTCTAATATAGAAGATACGAACAGACCCTTGTTTCTGTGGTGATTAACTGTGTTGGCAAATGATAGTAGCACTGTGGGAAGCTCTAAATCCATGCTGTGGTATGGAGAGAAGGTTGTTATTTTAGAGGTATTGCATTAGTTGAGTGTGAACAACTCTTTCTAATATTTTAGACAAAGGTGATAGGATTGCTATTGGATGATAATTGGTGAGCTCTAAGGAGTTACCTCCTTTGTGCAGTGGAATGATATGTGATGTCTTACAAGATGTGGGTACTCTATATTCTGATAGAGACCTATTTATGAGAATAGAGGCAGGATAGGCTATGGCGTCAGCAGATATCTGAAGGAAATCTGCTGGTAGGTTGTCTGCTGCTAGTGTGGTTGACTTAAGTTTTTTAAGGAGTTTGGAAATTACCTTGGTGGACACTGAATGCAGGTTGAATTTTTGGGTAGTGTTTTGAATATTGGGGTGGGTTGGAGTATTTATTGGTGTGGGGCTACAAGCACTGTTTTGGGCATTGGCAAGAGTTTGGACAGTTTCGGTAAAGAATATTTTGAATTGTGTGGGAATGTTTTCAAGATTATTTGGTAGCACTGGGGATGGAGAAGTGGATTTTCCTGGGTAGAGTAAGCCATTTAGAGTGGCCCAGAATTTTTGGGAGTTGTGACCATATTTTTCTTGCATGTTTTTATAGTAATTAGTTTTGTCTAATTTAATTTGTTTTTTGGCTTTGTTACTGAGTTCTAGATAGTTTTGTCTAAAACTCATGATTTTGTTTTTCTGATATAGACTCCAGGCCATGTCCCTATCTTTCATTATAATTTTAGTATATTTTCTAAGCCATGGGGCATAGTTAGTTTTTATTCTAATGGTTCGGGAGGGTGCATGAAGGTTTAAGATTTTTAGGAAGGTTATGTTAAAGTGTTCTACAGCTTCATCTAAAGGTAATTGTTTTAGGAGGGCTCAGTTGTAGCTTTTTAGTGAATTGATGAAGTCAGTAGCTATAAAGTTCTTTTTGCTGCAAACTACCCTGAGGATGGGTTGGCTGATGGTTTGGGACCTGTTCCTAAATAGGTAAGTTGGATGATGGTCACTTAGGCTATCTGGAAGACAGCCAGATAACTGTGCATGAGTGGGGTCAGATACCAGGATCCAGTCTAAGATAGACTGGTGTTTGGATGTTTTTCAGTTCTAGTGGGAGTAGTTATGGTTTGGGTAAACAATGTGGAGGTTTATAATGGGACTGTGGCTGGAGCAGTTAAGCCAGTCAATATTAAAGTCTCCTAATAGTATCTTTTTTTGTGGAAGGGAGTTAGACATCCAAGCAGGTTTTCCATTACAGTTATGTTACTGCCTGGTGGGATATAGCCACCTGCAATAATTACGTGCTTGTTTGAATTTATTTTTAATTTGGCAAGGATTAATTCTACATCTTTGACTTCTTGGTTATTGTAGTCCAGTTGTTCTATGGTGAGATGATTTTGGAATAAGATTGCTACACCCCCTCCCTTTTTCTCTAATCTGTCTTTTTGAATAATAATGTAGCCAGGTGCAGTAATTTCATTATTGTGGTGTTCTGGTTTAAGCCATGTTTCAGTTATTATAGTGATATCTGGTTTATATAGGGCAAGTAAGGCTTGAAGATCCTGAATTTTGTTAATTATAATTCTTGCATTGATGTTTAAGAAAAGTAGAGATGAGGTAGGTCTGTGGTATATGGCATTTAGCTGGTTTAAATTGGAGTTGATTGATGCAATGGATCCTGGATTGGGGTATATGTTGGGGTTGGCTGATGTAATGGGTTCTGGATTGGGGTGTATGTCTCCACAACTTGTCAGTGCAAGGAGTAAGTGTAGGTAGAGTTTGCTTAATTTGTGAATTATCTTACTTTGTCTCTGAGAAGTGTGAGGGTTTATTTTGATAGTTTATTGTGTGAGAAAGAAAATGGTTGGCAGTTGGTAAGGTCGCGTGGTGCTATAGGAAAGTTGTTTAATTTGATGGGATTGACTGTGGATTCTGTCTGCCAAGGGGATGGGGCATGGTTATGAAGTTGAGTGTGGTAAGAGGTTAGGTTGGAAAGTAGGAGTAGGGTGAAGATTGCTAGTGGATAGAGTAATGTTTTTAGTAGTTGGTTGATAGTGTGCAATACATGTTATTTAGTTGTTGTAAGAGTGGGGTAGTATCTATCACCATGGAAGATAGGTATTGTGTTAAAGGTAGAGTAACAGGAAGGGGAGGAGTCTTTTGGTAGGAGGAAACAGGTGGTTAAGTATAAAGGAAATGATATGGAGGGTGGGATCAGAGCAAAGTGAGCCTGAGCACAGCGAGGGTGAATGGAGCAGGGCTACACCCAAGACAAGGGAAGTGCAATTGGAGAAAAACAATCAGTAAGTACACAGAAACCAAATTATAGTGTAAAAATAGTTGCAATAATATTAACAGAATTATGGTAGGGTAATTCCTTTCTTTACTTTATGTTTTTGTTTGGAGAACTATTGGGCATTGTGGGAGATAGATTGGTGAGATACAGGATTTGAACAGATATTTTAATTTAATGCTTAATAAAGTACACTAGATGGGAGAGCCTGAGAATAGATATATTGTATGTTCACAGTGTTGTGCTCAACAGGTTTTTATAGGTGCACTGCCTGAGAATAGATATATTGTATGTTCACAGTGTTGTGCTCAACAGGTTTTTATAGGTGCACTGCCTTGAAAATCAAGCAGTTAGGTTAGAAGTTACAAAATGGTTAAACATACTTTATATCAGTCAGCTGCTGTTTCTGGGATAAGAGATCGCAGTCAGTTACTTTTCTGAGCAATAGGCACAGTCTTAGTGTTTGACACACTGTATATTATTGGTAAAGATTTTGTATCAAGTTTTAAGCAACACTAGTCAGCTGCTGTTTCTGGGAGAGGCGATTGCATTCAGTTACTTTTCTAAGCAATAGGCACAGTCTTAGTGTTTGAGATACTGTATATTATTGGTAAAGATTTTGTATCAAGTTTTAAGCAACACTAGTCAGCTGCCATTTCTGGGAGAGGAGATCGCAGTCAGTTACTTTTCTGGGCAATAGGCACAGTCTTAGTGTTTGAGACAATGTATATTATTGGTAAAGATTTTGTATCAAGTTTTAAGCAACACTAGTCAGCTGCTGTTTCTGGGAGAGGAGATCACAGTCAGTTACTTTTCTGGGCAATAGGCACAGTCTTAGTGTTTGAGACACTGTGTATTATTGGTAAAGATCAGATTGCCTGTTAAGCATGCCACCTTGAACTCCATGGGATGAATGGAGGCCAGATAGGTAGGAGGAATAAATAAGTAATATTATATAATAACGGAGATTAATTTAGAAATCATACATGTACAAAAAATACACTTTCTAAACTTTCACACTGAAAAATACAAAACTCTTGTAAACAAGAATGTTATAAAATCAATTCAGTGATATATCAAACTATGCAGTTGACTAATCAGAATTAACTAAGCTTGAAAACTAGATTTCAGGGATACTTAAAAAGGCAGATAGCTAACATATTTAAATGGGCAAAATATCCTATCATTAATAAATAATCCACAGCAAATAATGTCGGTAAAATAAGCAACAATAAAAACCACAAATAACAGATGGCAAAACTTCATTAAAAATTTTAAAAATATATTGAAATTATTCGAAAACATCCTACCCAAATAACTCTTGAAAAACAAACTTTTGAAAATTAAGAAATATGTATGTAACAAATGCATATACAATATATATAAAAATAATTTAGCTGTCCTTAATTTAAGAACTGGTAAAATAGATACATTTTCATGAAACCTAGGCTTGATGGTATTTTAATTTAATTTGCCATAACAGCTCCTTGTACTCTCATTAGGTTTTCCAAGCACCACCTCTAAAATTTAGAACCACACTATCTATTACACTAAAGCAAAATGTCTTAAAACCTTGAAAGATAACAGAGTGTTTGTAGAATGTGTTATTGATGTTAGTCATTTGTATGTCATAACAATGTTCATACACACTTTTCCTAAAATTTCGTTACGTTTTACCCATATAAAATACAGGGCAAGTAGGACAAATTGTTATGTAAACTACACACATGATACCACAATTACCACTTTGTAATACTGCCTTGATACAACCATCTGATATAAAAATATTCTCCTTTTGTGATATATATGGTACAAGCCTCAAGTATATATTTACGTTGATCCCAGTAACCACATTTTTAGTACCTTTTATTGCTAGTAAATTACTAGCCTCTTTAAGAGGCTCAGACATCTTTTTCAAGTTCTTAGCTGTCTTATACATAAAATGGGTGTTTGCCTACTGTTTTAAAGATAGTATCGTTTTTAAAAATACTCCAGTTATTTTTTATTATAGATTTCATTGTGTGAACCCCTAAAACTAAAGGTCTCAAATGTATTACCCTGTTTCTTCAATTCAGTTTTGCCATCAACCATTGATTTTTCAATAATTCCATGGTGTAATACTATACCCAGTAAGGGTTTATATCTAACTCCTACTGGTAAATAATGTCAACACTAATGTCTTCAGCCATTTTCACAGGGTAACACATATCAAGAGACACGATTGTTAATTTTTCCATCTCAGTTATAAGGGTTGTTCTGTCAGAAACCATTCTCACTAGTCTCATAAACTGGCCTTTAACAATAATTTTTATACACTCTAAGATGAAGGCCTTTAACAATACTTTTTATACACTCTAAGATGTAAACTTTTGTAGTGCAAATAAACATTATTAAAGTTGGTTTCTGAAATATGTTGGACCTAAACCCATTATCAGTTTTATAAATGATCATATCCAGATAATTCACTTTACCTCTAAAACTAAAATTAGTAAATTTAAAAAAAATGTGAGTATTGTTTATGTAACTAATGTATTCACGTATCGTTTCTTCTGCAACAATCCACATTATTTAAATGCCATCCAGGTACCTAAGGTACAATTTAAAGTACTTGTAATAAATACTGTTAAACAGACATTTGGTCTCCCAACCCTTCTTGATCAAGTTTGCAAAAACAGGGGCACATACTGTCTGCATGGTGACACCTCTAATTTGCTTGTAAATCTCACCCTCAAAGAATATATAATTGTTTTAAACTGTGTTAATTTTTGTATATCTTTATCAGACAAAAAACTATAATTCATGATGATCTCACAAAATAACGTTATGCCATAATCTTGAGCGATGCAAGTAAATAAATCTGCATCTGTACTGGTAAAATCAAATGTTTGTCCCAAAGATGACTCACAGTCATTCCCAAAAAAATCCCACAAATCTTTTAGCATGCAAGTAGGTACTTTAAAAATAAAGTTTTAGTAATCAATCAATATAGACTGCCAAAGGGTAGGGTATAGAAATATGTGCCACCATTACAAATATAAGACAAGATTTTTTAATGTGCTTGTGTACTTTAGGGACCCAAAAATGGTTGGCATTACTGAGTTATGCTCAAGAAATCATATATTTTGCACAAGACAATCATACAAAAACAAATCTATGCCTGCATATGCTATGCTTACCTGGTTATATGAAACATGCATGAATGTGTGGGTATCTTGTAATATTTCAAATATAGTACTAGAATAGTTTATGCCATCAAATAAAACCATCCCTCCCCCTTTATCTGGCTTCATTATATTGATGGTTCTATTATCCATATGTGTTTTTAGCAAATCTTTTTCATGTTTATTAAGCCTGGGCTGTCTGGGTTGATACTTAAATCAATTAAGCTTGTAAATATCACTTTCACAGGCTTTTTCAAAAGCCACTATCAGGGAGTGCATTATGGGTTTAAATATATATATTTTTTTTCTTGAGTATATTCACAGGAGTTTGATTGTGCCCTGATAGTGAACCCAAATGTACAGCTAAATTCAACTTACTAATACAGAGTCTAATCTCTGTAATAGCATCCACTAAATCAAATATTTTAGTGGGTTTAAAAATAAACCCCTTTTCAAATAACAGAAAATGATTGCAGTTGACTTGAACCTAATTATAACTGAAAATTTTGCAATCTTTGTGTATTAACACAATCCCATCATGAGCAGATGTAATATCATCTATATTTCTAGTAATGTCTAGTATCTCCTATAACCCCTTTGATTCCCATTTTGTTTGCACTGATTGTTATACAAATGTTGTTCAGTGGTTTCCTTAGGCCTAATAACTAGTCTTTCAGACTGTCAGTGTGTTGGAAATTCCACAGGGTCATTAATATCAAGGTTGAATGCATTTTCATCCATACTCCCATCATCATTTGGAATCTGAACTACATTGGAATAAGTGTGGGGGAAGCCGTCACCATTATTACTACTTTTGATATTTAAAACACATTAAGCTGTAGTTGTATCATATTGTTTAGTATCCCTGGGAATCTTTTTTTTCCTTTGTTAAACAGATTCACAATGTTTATCAACCTTGTTAAAATAGTTATATAAAGTTTTATATTGATCAAACAACAATTAGTCAAGCTTTGAACATCATCAGTTAACTTTTTAATCTCTAACATATTTAATTTAATAAGTAAATTCATAATCTGAAATCCGTGATGATCATACAAAGCAGCAAAATCTTAAAAAAAAATGCTGAGTTTGTGTCTATCCCATTATCCCAACATAACATAGTGTAGATGAAAGCAAGATATAACATTTTTAGTAGTGTTGCACATTTATGGTTTATGTCTGCAGTTCATATTCACCTCGTTAAAGTGACACTGTGATCAACAGTGCGCTTTTGTGTGCCAACCTATTATTGTGCACATGAAAATGCTGTTTTAGCATTTTCCTTGGTTATTGGGTTTATTGTTGTGCACCCGCTATTTCTGTTGGTTTTAAGTGTATGGCATTTGTTAACTTACTTGCCCTAAGGGGAGAAAGGTACCTCTGGTCCACTGCTTAGGTGGCATCTGTGGAGTAAAGAGCTACTGAGCATGGACTGCCACAGCAGTGCCTTACACAATTCCAGCCCTGGGAAGAAATTTCATGGAGATAAGCATGTTCATCTCAGTGATCATCATTGCAGAACTCAGGAAAGCAGCATTTGGGATTAGGAGCTCCATGGGGAGGGGCTAGGTTTGCCTTACTGCCGACTGGAACTACTCCCTCCCACCTGACTCTCATTTCTCACAGAATTAATGACTGGCAAGCTCTATCCAGGGAATAAATGTGCTTTGTCTCTCACTCTAGGGAGAGGATTGGCCTGGCCTTTAATCTGTCAGAAGAATCTGGATAGTTCCTTCAGGCCCAGTAAATCCAGGAAACACACACACGCACACACACTCACACACACGCATACACAAACCACTTAGCAAACAAATGCATTCTCTTCGTTTTGAGGTCTGCTGAAATCTAGATCTGTGTACCAATACTGTCCAATACTATTTTGAGTTCTTTTCTTATTAATTCTAAATGTATATGTCTTTTATAAGGTCCTTCCTAACTGCCATAATGCATTTCACTTTATAGACTACTATCAGAATTTAAGCAACATTAAGCTGTATGGAATAGTCATTCAATTTTACAACAAATTTCAACAGTTCTATCCAAAAATTTTAAGGCGGCGGAGGATAGATTCTTTAAAATTTTGTAAATCTTTGTGTGCTTGAGTTCCACATAGAGTCGTTTCTTCTGACTGTACTGTAGACAGCTGGCATCATCACTGTATGTATTCTTTCCTCTACCTTTCTACTTCTCTGATAGATCAAATTCCTTATCATTCTCTCTACACAATTCACACCCACACACCACAGACACATTACATATAAAATTTCCTTTTAGCTGTGATATTCGTTTCTAGTTACATAATTAGGAAACAGTTAGCTTCCTGTAGTAAATATATTCCTTTGAGATGGTGACTGGTAGGTATCTTAAAGACAGAGTTAGCACCAAATGTGTCAGCTGCCAAAGTAAATGCTGGTTAATGCATCCAGCAAAATATTAGTAAAATTACAATTTTCAAATGAAAAAAGAAAATACTGTTGAATTCCAATGCCATAGCCATGTACTTAATTGTATTACTTTACTACCATATGTTTGTTTTATTTTTCATAGGTTTTTAACTGCTTGAAATCATCTACTGCAAGGTATACCCTATAAATATGGGTGGTAGAAAACTGATGAAAGGTGTCTTTGCACCAGCCCTCTGTCTGCAAAGTAAACTCATGCCAGGCTGTGATAAAAGAGTCGCTAAAGAATCTAATATCTATGTCCCATATAAGGCACACTGCATCCTGGGAATTGACATTGCCACAAAACAAGACTAGAGTTTATACAGTATCTATGGTGCAGGTATTGGGTTCCCTTTCCTAGATTTAAATGTTTTCAAGGGTCACTGTTTAAATATTTACAGGCTAACTCAACAGCAGTGCATCATGATATGTTTGCCATCATTTGATGAAATACTCTGCCATTGCTTCCCACCCTTCCAGGCTGAACTAAGTATTTTAATTAGCGATTTCTGTAGCTAGTGTCAACTGTAATCATCACACAGTAAAAACTGATATTATTCCATGTGTCAGAGGTATAAGAAAGTGATTGTTTTCCTTCCTGTGTATACTTTACTTCTGTGGCTTTGGTACCTTACCTTATATGAAGGGCCATTCCTATTCATTTATTACCTTTTATCCTCATTCAAGTCATGTATAGTGCTATATAAATATTGCAACAAATACTAATTAGATAATACAAAAAAGGCAAAACGAATTGCACAGAAATTATTAAATTTAAACAAGAGATGAGCGCTTTCATTTTTGTCGGAGATTCTTTAGAACTAAGTTGCTTATGCACAATATTTGAACTTGAGGCACACCTTGGTTACCTATAATAGTTCATTGTGGAGTGTATATTTTTTTACCAAATAAATGGGGTAGTCTCACTGTTATCTCTTTTATTATTTACAATATAGATTTAATAAAAGTGCACAACTAGATGTTTACTTGCCATTATATCTAATATAATAATCAACCATCAGATACACAATGAATTTGTACTTACTTAAAAAGCACAAATCACAATAAAGATGTCAATTTGGATGTACCACTGTTCCAATCACTATCACTGAATATAATCTAAGTGCATCTGGATTAAAGATGTTGCTGTAATTTATCTGGATTTTTATATGGAAAAGGGAAAATAATATATTGCTTGTTATTTCTATATATAATTTATATCTGATGAAGATCTGGCATGGGAAAAAAAGCACTTATAGGTTCATAGGTTCATAGGCTGGTACTAGGCTATCAGCCCTAGGGCCTATACAAGCCTAGCCATAACAATTCCCTGGCTATTTCTTCCCACATTATTTACTTTCCTGGACCCCTGTCTAGCAGGGCGACTGACGTGATCCCTGGGGTGAATTTCCTTTCTCCCATCCAATCGTCAAGGTTCCTCTTGAAGAGGTCCAAAGAGGCACTCTGCTTGACATGTATGGGCAATCTATTCCAGAGTCTGGGGAGTCTCTGGGTCAGGAACCTATCCCTCCAGCATGTTTTGTTTATTGTGATGACAAGGTTTAGATCCCTGGAGCATGTAGCTCTGAGGGATTGGGATTTCTTTAAGTGTAGCATGTCCAACAGCTCTGGGTTTGACATGGCCTTGTATGTTAAGCAGAGATCGCCTCTGAGTAGGCGATATGCGACAGAGTATAGCTGGAGTTTTTAAGGCGGTCAGCGTAGGGCATCTGCTTTAGGCCTGTGATTCTTTTAGTGAGGTATTTCTGAGGCCTTTCCAGTTGTTGCAGATGTCTTGAGAGGTACATACCAAATGGGGCATTGTATTCAATAATGGGTCTAATGAGGGATGAGTACAGTGGGACAATGACCTCCTTCTTCTGGATGAAAAGCCCTTCGTGATGAGGTGTGCCACATAGAAGGATTTCCTGACTGTTGTGGCGATGTGGTTATCGAAGGTGAGACCACTGTCCACCTGTGTCCCTAAGTCTCTTATCACACTTTCTGTGTTTAGTGTACTGCCACCTATATGGTAATTCATGGATACATGTTTTTCCCAAAGGGATAACAATACATTTCTTGGCATTGAGCTTGAGCCCATGGCTCTGGCACCAAGCATCTGTTTCTATAAGGCCCTTTTGTAGAGTATCCACATCATTTGGGGATTCAATAATGGCTCCCAGTTTGCAGTCATCTGCAAACTTTGTTAGCCAGAGTCCCTTAGTGTTGACCTGTACTTCAGAGAAGTAGATGCCAAACAAGAGCGGCCCCAGGACTGAACCCTGAGGTACTCCACTTGTCACTTGTCTGGAGCTGGATTTGGAGTTGACTACTTTTACAGTGTGGGTTCTATCAGTAAGCCATTTAGCAACCCATTGGGTGACATAGGGATTAATGCCCAACTTAGTAAGTTTATCTATGATTCCAGAGTGGGGGATGGTGTCAAAGGCCTTGGCAAGGTCTAGATAGGCTGTGTGGACCACCTTACCCTTGTCCATGGCTCTGGAGACTGATTCAAAGAAGTCAATCAGGTTCAGGAGACAAGATCGGCCCTTCACAAACCCAAACTGGGTGGGGTCCAGTGTTTGAAGGTTGCCAATGTCTTTGTTTATAAGTTCCATGATAATACGCTCCATGGCCTTGCAGATAAGGCTTGTCAGACTGATGGGACAGTAGTTTCCGGGATCCAAGGTGGATCCCCCCTTGTGGATTTGGATAACTGTAGCTCTGCGCCACTCAGTGGGCATGAAACCTGAGGTGAGGCTATGATTAAACATGACACTTAGGTGAGGTGCCAGTTCATATTGTAGTTCATGTAGTACACAGCCCGGGATGTCATCTGGTCCCATGGATGCTGTATTCTTGGCTTTAGAGAGTGCGTTTTGTACCTGTGGCCGTTATTACTGGAATTTGGCAATCTTCCAGTATTGTGATGGGCCATTTAGGGGGTGAGAGGGGGGTGAAGTTGGCACTGAATCGATCTGCCAGGATATTGGCAATATCCTTCGGATCAGTATATTTAATGCCATTCTGTTTTAGCTCAGAGCAGATCTGAGCATTGCCATTTAGATTCTTGACATAGTTATAGAATGCTTTGTGGTTGTCTTTGGAATCTTTGGCAATTTTATTTTCGTAACTAGCTTTGGAGGATTTTATGAGGCATCTCAGTTTCTTACTGAGGCTAGTAAGGGAGTTTTTTGTATCCTGGGATTTTCCTCTTTTCTGCAAAAGTTTCTTCCTTTTGTTGTAAAGTTTGTTTATGGCAGGGGACCACCAGATTGGCTTCCTTTTTTGGATGAGAGCATTTTGGTTCTATTTGGGATGGCACGATTCATGCATGAGTGGATGTGCTCGTACAGTGCCTTAGTGTAGGATTCAGCAGTTGAACTTTCAGTTCCCGTCTGCATGGGTGTCATGAAGTTTGTCACTTCTAACTTGAGTAGCATGAAGTTGGCTTTGGAGAAGTTTTTTTATGGTGGTTTCTTTACTGGGGGTGGGGGTGGGATGTGGATGTTAAGGGTGATTAGCTTATGGTCAGACCTGACTAACGAGGGGTGACCATAGGTATGGAGCATTGATTTCCCATGTTGGTAATGACCAGGTCTAGGATATTGGAGCCCCTGGTGGGACTATGGATTAGTTGATCCAGGGCGTTGGAATTTATGAATTCCAAGAACCGTTGCGCAAAGGTGTTGGGACATGAGTAGTTTTCCCAGTTAATGGCAGGGTAGTTAAAATCACCCAGTATTAGGGTGTTTGGTTCTATCTTAATATTTTCCAGTATGTTTAGAAAGGTGTAGTGAGAATCTTGGGGTATGGTGGGGGATCTGTAGCAAGCTACAATTTGGATTGCAGTCTTACCTAGTGTTAGTTGCACTTGGAGAATTTCAGACACATTGTGTTGGCCAACTAGCCTGGAGGTGTGAATATCCTTGATGAATATTGACACTCCTCCACCTTTAGTGTTTCGGTCCTGGTTTGGTGGCCGAAAAGTGTGGTAAGAGTTGTAGCCTGGTATTGCAGGGGTGCTCTCTGGAGCCCTGAACCAGGTCTCAGTCACCGCACAGACATCGATGCTCTCCATTTTTAGGAGTGCCTCGAGAGAGTGCATTTTGAGGTTTAGACTTCTAGCATTGAGTAGCATTACCTTAAGATTTTGCATGCTTGTACCTGTTACGGTGGTGGTTTTGTCCTTTGAAGTTTGCCTAAAAAAGGCACTATAGGGGTGGCAAGAGCCTTAGCCAGTAACCTGAATCCCAGGGGCGACAGGTGCAGACCATCTCTGGCAAAGCATGTCAATCATGTCATCCCAGGCAGACAGATACTGGATCCCCTTTGAATGACACCATAAGCTTAGCCAATTGTTGAAGTCAATCATTTTATCCTTATATTGTGGTATCATTCAGGGCAAAGGCAGGATGCTACTCAGGGCTAGGGTCATACCTGCCTGGGCCACATGATCCGAGAGCTCTTCCATGTCTCTTTTCATGTAGTCCAGGGAGGTGCGTCTCAAGTCATTCACTCCAACATGGACAATGACAGAGTCACATTTGTACTTGTTGTGGAGTGACTTGAGTGCATACGTTACGTGGTGGATCCTGGCACCCGACAGGCAGCTGACTGTAATTTTCTCCTTATTCAACCTGGTGAGAGGGACATCAGTGTGCCGGACTATAGAGTCACCTATGACTAAAGTGTTAGGTACATTGTCTTGCCTTAGGGGCTGTTGCTGGGTGGCACACTGGTGTTGTGAACTATGTGACACATTGGTTGTGATTGGTGTTTGTTTGCGTTTCAGCTTCAGAGGTCTTTGTTGCTTGGGCAGGTTACAGTTAAGGGCCTCTGCATATGTGGATTTAGTGTTGCTATATGTGGGTGTTGGTGGTGCGGGTTTAGAAGGGCTATGTGTTGCTTGAGGTGTAGTGTAGGTGTTAACCTTCTCCTCTTGACTGTTTAGCACAATCTTGGGTGGAGAGAGCTTTGCTTCCATTTTGGCTATGTAAGTGCATCTCTCACAGGTTGTAGTGTTGGGTGGTAGGAGGAGAGGGTTGTCTGTGTACATGAGGCAATTGCTGCATTGCCCCAGTATGCCCAGATTCACCAGGTGGACAGGAGAAATCACCGGAAGCTGACCCTTGGACATGCCTGGTTTGGGGCTTTTTTTTTTTCTTTGTAAAGTATAGGAGCTGTTTCCTTAGCAAGGTACTTTGCAATTATAGGCTGTTTAGTGCCTACTATTAATTTCTCCTTGTTAACAAGGAGAGTTCAGTGTTTATATGAGTTTAAGGCTTCCTAGTGCTTTCCAGCAGGTATTAGAGAAAGTGCTAGTCACAGGGATGCTTAAAGGTAAGATTGAAAAGAATGCACTCTGCAGTGTGCACTAGAGAAGTTAGATGTGAAAGTAGGTAACTTGAGTTTTACCTGTTTAAAAAGTTAAGGTTTAGTGGAGAGTTACTATTTTTAATACAGCAAGATGGATTGAAAGGTGTGGTCACTTTTGTATTTTGGTACTATGAAATACTGTACGATGGCCAATAAATTTAAATAATTGAAGGGGTGGGATTTCAAAAATGATGATTTTGTGATTACTCACACAAGCCAGTGAAAGTAGAGAGAAATGAGATATATGGTAAGATTAACATAAGAGGCGGGCAACTAGAAAGACAGTGGTATTTAACAAGACAACTTAAATGGGCGGGAAAAAATTCTGCCTGACTCAGAACAGAGAGAGCTGTGGTCTCTTTTGAAGTTTTAATATGCTGTTAAAACAGAATGCAAGCAAAACACAAGGTAAAGAAAACAAACTACAGTATTCAAAATATAGAAAGGCAATACAGTAATACAAAAAATAAAAGCAAACTAACCTTTCCTTCACAGCAAAGTGTAGCAGAGTCTGGATGAGCCTTTCTGGTTATCTATTGTTTTAACTGGTTTAAATTAGTAATACTAGCATGAATCCTGGCTTCTTATTTTTAATAAGAATGTAAAGTGATCTAGGACACAGATCTTAGATAAGAAGTTTTGACATCAGTCTATTTCAATTATTCCTAAGATGATATCAAGGGTAATAGTTCCTGTGCAATTAATTTTCTCTTTTTGTTTTTTGATCTTCCTTAAGGCTGGAGAACTACATTCTACAGTACTAGGTTAGGTTGTCTGACAATACTAATTGTACACATCTCTGTTTAGGATGACAGGAAAACATTTTATTATGCACCACTAAATAGTTGAGTTAACTACAGATGTCTTCATCGACCAGGAGGGGAGTGGCTGAATGTGCAATATGTTAATTAGACCACCTTTGCTGCCACTGTTTCGATAATAAAGTACAGTTTCACTTTAATCTATCTTATAATAGTGCCTGCAGTTATCTTCGGTAATAAATATGACTAAACATTAAAACCATGCTAAAATAGTGGTCTTACATATTAGGGAAGGACGGGTTTGTCAAAATGAGTGAGACAATTACCAATGAAGCATTAAAAAATATGGGAAAACATCTGTGAAAATTAAAATTTTCAATGAAATGACAAAAAAATTGTGACTGAAGAAAATAAAGTTAAACAAGGGAACTAAATGTGTTGAGGTTCTCTGAACAGCAGCTCACGATAGTTATGACAATATGATGCTTGCCAGCAGATATAAGCATACAGACCAAACATGAATCTTGGAAGACACTTCTCTGAGAATTTCTACACATTTGCCACTCTGTCTTACTCATCTTCACAAAAGCACATATAACAGTTAAAAAGTGAAGGCCCAAAGACACAAGCTCATCCAAACAAATGATAAAAATACTACTTCCAAACCTGTCAACAAAAGTTCCTACACAACCCACAAAAGTTCTGGCAAACCATAAACTACCCCCTGAGCCCTTTTAAAACCTCCACCCCCCACCCCTGCCACATCCAATACCTCTGAATCCTTAACATCTCAATTCAACTCTCATTTTATTAACTCTATCACCTCCCTCCTAGATAACCACCAAAACCTACCTCTCATAGCCCCCTCGCCTTCCACTAGAACTGCCAACTCTTTCTCCTTTAAAGCTGTCCCAAGTTCATACATAAAAAGCTCCTCAGCAAACTAAAACACTGCTGCCTTGCTGCCAACCAACTCCACAATGAATATTTAAAAACAGCTGCTCCATCTATCGCCTATCCTATTTCTATCCTAATCAATTGTTCTATCGCTGAATAATATGTATCTCACCTCTACAAAATCTCGCACATCATTCCCTTCCACAAGGGCGGCCCTTCTAAAGATATTTCTAATTACCGACCTATTGCCATCCTCTCACCCTTAGCTAAAATCTAGAGAAATATATTCACCAACAACTCCAGAATCACCTAACCACTAACAACCTACTATCCCACACCCAGCATGACTTTAAACTTAAACATAGTACTAAAACAGCCTTAATATAATTTACTGACACTATTCACCACTTTAAGAATAATGGTCTACTAATCTCGGCAATTGTCCTTGACATCTCAAAAGCATTTGACACCGTCTCCCACCAACTTCTTCTAAACAAACTTGCCACTTACAATCTCAGTTCATCATCACTAACATGGTTTCATAGTTACCTAACTGTAAACAGACCATCAAATGGGAGGACAATCTCTCGCCTCTACTGCCAATATCCACTGAAGTACCCCAGGGGTTCATACTCAGACCACTCCTCTTTATCCTATTTACCAACAGACTAAATTCAGCAACCCAACTTGCTACATTCATACAGTACCCAGACAATACATCTCTTCTCTGCTCTGCTCCTTCCCACCAAGACAGGGACATCTTGGTTTAGCCAAAGCCATCAGGCATTTCAGTGAGAGAGAACTGTTTAAGGTCACTGGCTGACTGAGGTCACCTGGACTACAGCTTAGACTAAGCACCTCATTGGTTCTTTTGAGCTTTTTTTTTCTTAAAAGTTGTCTCAGGTTTCAACTTTCTGTTACCTAAGAAGTTAAGTTGTGAGTGTTTCTGCCATTTCACACTGAGCTAATCGAAGGAAGGACACTGAGCAAACTCGGATCTATAATATATAACATTAAGTATCCTGTTTTTTTTGCTTATTTTGTTCGAGTTATTTATAGCACTTTGTGTGCTATATATTTTTCTAGCTAGTTTCACTGTGTGTGAGGTATTAACTGGAAATTGTCCACTTTTATTAAGCATCTGTTGGGTTGTTTGTTTCTAATAACTTGTTTTCAGTTAAAAGCTTTCTCTAGAGGCTCCTTTGGCTGTTTAAAACTTTCATTTACAGGCTCACTGCTGCTTTTCTGCTGTGAGGAACATTTCTGCAGTTTGTTTCACACCCTCTCTCCCTATTTGTATGCTGTTCTTATAGTTGGTGGCTTTGCAGTTGCCCGCCCCTACTGTAAATTTGATCTGGGACCCTCCTCCCAGTCTAGTGTCATTACCTCATTCTATCTAATACAGGGAGAACATATGAGAAGGCCAATCAGCTTAGTTTCTGCTACTCCTTTCTCTCTTTCCAATAAACAAAAAAATTCTAAACTTGTTTCCTGCCTTTCCTGTGGGTAGTCTAGTCTGGATATAGATTTGCCATGTCCAGGTCTATTTGTAGGCTTCTAAGCCCCCAAGTCTTTCTGTGTTGGAGGGAAGCATTCTAGATTAATTTTGTTTCTTAGAACTAGCCAGTTTCTTTGTTTCAGCACTCAAGTCTGTTTCGTTGAGCTCAGCACTTGTTCAGAACTTATCGTTAGCACTAAATAAGCTACAAATTACTACAGCATTCAACTTTCCTCACTGCCTCACTGTCTAGAGGAAAACACTTTCTAGTAATTAACAAATAAGCACCTATCCAGGCATGTCTAAGGGTCAGCTCCTGGTGTTTTCTCCTGTCTACCTGATGAATCTGGGCATCTTGGGGCAATGCAGTAATTGCCTCATGTATACAGACAACCCTCTCCTCCTACCACCCAACACTACAACCTGTGAGAGATGCACTTATATAGCCAAACTGGAAGCAAAGCTCTCTTCACCTAAGACTGGACTAGACAGTCAAGAGGAGATGGTAAACACTTGCACCACACTCAGCACATAGTCCCTCAAAACCTACACCACCAAAACACAAAACACACACCTACATACGCGGAGGCTCTCAGTAAAAACCTGCCCAAGCAACAGGGATCTCCAAAGCAGAAACACAAGCAACCTCCACCCCCAACACAACCCAAATGACACATAGTCCACAAACTCAGTGTGCCACTCACCCACAGCCCATAAGGCATAACAACGTACCCAACACTCTAGTCATAGGTGACTCTATAGTCAGGCACACTGATGTTCCACCCACCAGGCTAAACAAGGAGAAAGTTACTGTCAGCTGCCTGTCGGGTGCCAGGATCCGCCACATAACACATGCACTCAGGTCACTCCACAACAAGTACAAATATGACTCTGTCATTGTCCATGTTGATGTGAATGACCTGAGACGTACCTCCTTGGACTACATGAAAAGGGACATGGAGGAGTTGTCCGATCTTGTAGCCCAGGCAGATATGACCCTAGTCCTGAGTAGCATCCTGCCATCACCCAGAATGATACCACAGTACAAGAACAAAATGATAGACTTCAACAATTGGCTAAGCTTCTGGTGTCATTCTAAGGGGATCCAGTATCTGTCTGCCTAGGATGACATGATCGACAAACCACGATGCTTTGCCAGAGATGGCCTGCACCTGTCGCCCCTGGGATTCTGAATACTGGCTAAGGCTCTAGCCAACCCTATAGTGCCTTTTTTAGGCAAGGTTCAAATGACAAATTCACCACCCTAACAATTACAGGCAAGAAGAATCTGAGGGTATTGCTACTCAATGCTAGAAGTCTAAACCTCAAAATGCACTCACTCGAGGCACTCCTTAAAATGGAGAACATTGACATCTGTGCAGTGAGAGAGACCAGGTTCAAGGCTCCAGAGAGTACCCCTGCATTACCAGGCTACAATTCATACCACACCTTTCGGCCACCTAACCTGGACTGAAACACTAAAGGCGGAGGCGTGTCGATATTCATTAAGGATATCCACACCTCCAGGCTAGTTGCTCAGCATAATGCATCCGAGATTATCCAAGTGCAGCTAACTCTGGGCAAGACCGCAATCCAAATTGGAGCTTGCTATAGATCCCCCACCATGCCCCAGGATTCCCACTCCTCATTTCTTAATACACTGGAAAATATTAGGGTACAACCTAACACCCTAATAATGGGCGATTTCAACTACCCTACCATTAACTGGGAAAACTGCTCATGTACCAACTCTTGTGCTCAACGTTGTCTGGAATTCATAAATTCCAATGCCATGGATCAACTTATCCACACCCCCACCAGGGGCAGCAATATCCTAGACCTGGTTATTATCAACATGGGCAACCGGTGCTCCACACCAGAGGTCAATTCCTCATTGGTCAGTTCCGACAACAAGCTAATCACCCTAGACATCTACATCCCCCACCCCCATTAGGGAAACCACGGTAAAAAATCTCTTCAGAGCCAACTTCACACTTCTTAAGACAGATGTGGCAAACGTCACGACACCCATGCTGACGGACAATAGAGGTATGACTGCTGAATCCTACACAAATGCACTTTATAAGCACTTACATGGGTGCATGGATCATGCAATCCCTAACAGAACCAAGATGCTATCCTCCAAAAAATGGAAGCCAATCTGTTGGTCCCCTGCCATAAACAAACTGTACAACAGAAGAAAGAAACTCTTGCAAAAAAGAGTAAAATCCCATGACTGGAGAAACTCCCTGGTCAGCCTCAGTAAGAAGCTGAGATCCCTCATAAAATCCTCTAAAGCTAGTTATGAAAACAAAATTGCCACTGACCCTAAAGACAACCACAAAGCATTCTATAGCTATGTAAAGAATCTCAATGGCAACACACAGACCTGCTCTGAGTTACAGCACAATGGCACTAAATATACAGAACCAACTGATATTGCCAACATCCTGGCAGATAGGTTCAGTGCTAACTTTACCCCCCTGTCATCCCCTAAAGGGCCATCTCTATACCAGAAGAATGCAAAGTTCTTGTAATCACAGCTGCACAGGTAAAAAACACACTATCCAAAGCCAAGAACACAGCATCCATGGGACCTGACATCCTAGGCTGTGTTCTACATGGACTATAGAACGAACTGGCACCCCACCTAAGTACTATGTTCAATCATAGCCTCACCTCAGGCTATGTGCCCACTGAATGGCGTACAGTGACAGTTAAGCCACCACAGATCCCGGAAACTACCGCCCCATTGGCCTAACAAGCCTGGTCTGCAAGGCTATGGAACGTATCATCATGGAACTTATAAACAATGACATTGGTAATCTCCAAACTCAGGACCCCACCCAGTTCGGGTTTGTAAAAGGCAGATCATGTCTCCTAAACTTGATAGACTTCTTTGAAGCAGTCACCAAAGCCGTAGGGGAGGGTAAGGTGGTTCACACAGCCTATCTAGATCTCACCAAGGCTTTCGATACCATCCCCCACTCTGGAATTATAGATAAACTCACTAAACTAGGTATAAGTCCCTATGTCACAAGATGGGTTGCCAACTGGCTCACTAACAGAACCCACACTGTGAAAGTAGCAGACTCCAAATCCAACTTCAGACCAGTGACAAGTAGAGTACCACAGGGTTCAGTCCTGGGTCCTCTCCTGTTTGGTATCTACTTCTCTGAAGTACAGGCCAACACAGAAGGTCTTTGGCTAACAAAGTTCGTAGATGACTGCAAACTAGGAGCCATAATCAAAACTCCAAAAGATGTGGACATCCTACAAAAGGGCCTCGCTGAGAGAGACTCCTGGTGTCAAAGCCATAGCCTCAAGCTCAATGCCAAAAACTGCATTGTCATCCCTTTTGGTAAAAACTCTGTACCCATGAACTACCACATAGGCGGTAGTCTACTTAACACTGAAAGTGTGATAAGAGACCTTGGGATACAGGTGGACAGTAGTCTCTCCTTTGATAATCACATCGCCACAGTAGTCAGGAAATCCTTCTACATGGCACACCTCATCACAAAAGGTTTCTCATCCAGGAAAAAAGAGGTCATTGTTCCCCTCTACTCGTCACTCATTAGACCCATTATAGAGTACAATGCCCTTTTTGGCATGTACCTCACAAGACATCTACAACAACTGGAAAGGCCACAGAAAAACCTCACAAAGAGGATTACCAGCCTCAAACAGATGCCCTACGCAGACCGTCTCAAAAAACTGCAGCTTTACTCCGTTGCATATCGCCTACTCAGAGGCGATCTCTGACTAACACACAAAGCTATGTCAAACCCAGAGCTTTTAGACATGTTCCACTTAAAGAAATCCTAATCCCTATAAGCTACACGCTCTAGGGACCTAAACCTTGTCACCACAATAAACAGAACATGCCGGAGGGATAGATTCCTGTCCCAGAGACTTCCCATACTCTGGAACAAACTACCTATCTATATCAAACAAAGCTTCTCATTAGCACTCTTCAAGAAAAATCTTGATGATTGGATGGGAGATAGGAAATTCACCCCAGGGATCACTTCTGTGGCTCTGCTCGACAGTGGCACAGGAAAATAATTTTCTTGGGTGGTGAAAGCCAGGGTACCTTTGGCTAGGCTTATATAGGCCCTAGGGCCAATAGCCTAGTACCTACCTATGAACCTATAAGAACTTCAAGATAAGACTCAAAAATCATTCCAGGAAGTTGAAACTTGCCAAGCTAATCACCAGCTCATTCTAAACTCTAATAAGACCAAGCTAATAATTTTCACAAACAAACCTTCCAAACCCCACTCTCTACCACTCTTTATTCACTCCACCAATGGAACCAAACTTGAGCCTAAAAACCACATCAAACACTTAGGAGTCACAATAGATAACAGGCTGAAATTTGATACACATATTTCCCTAGCAATGAAAAAAGTTCATGCCAAACTCGGCTCTCCCTACCGGGCCAGACCTTTCCTGACTCACCAAGGCAGCCTAGCCACAGCTAGATCTCAGCTTCTATTTATCCTTCTCTACTGCTCACACATTTTTACAAACTTCCGCAAGGCCGATCTTAATAACCTAGAATCCTGCTATAATAAAATATCAAAGTTGCCAGCAACCATCCTCATAAATCGCATTGTTCTGCTCTCCAACAACTTAACTGGCTTGAACTCCCCAACCTGTTAACATTAAACCAGCTTACCTTCACGCACCAAATCATTCACAACCCCAGTCACTGCACTGTATTTTCCACCCTGGTCCAACCACATGTCAGTACCAGGTCCCTTAGATCTTCGGACAGGGTACTGCTAAAAATAACCCAGTCTCACAGTTACCATGGTGACTCCCTTTATTCCAATAAAATAGCCAAGACTTGAAATGCTCTCTCTCAGCACATACAAAAATCTCCCAACTATTCTACCATTAAAACAAAAAAAAAAGAATATCTCAAATCCACCTGGCTCTGCCCCTGTATCTCTCCCAGATAACTTTTCCTCCCTCCCAGTACTTTTGCAACTTCCTCTCTATACGAGTTTAAACTTTGGCACAAGCCCTGTTAGGCTTTTAACTACTGCAATAATCAATGTATCTCTGTATTATGCTATGACTTACGTCAGTATGTAATGTTTCTTTGTCAATTTTGTTAATTATATGTTTCTTTGATTTTTATTTTGGTCTCTGTTAGTATTCAAATACTCTGTTATCTACAATTCAGTACATGATATGCTCTATGTTGTGCTATTCTCAATAACTTTCTTAGTTACCTTAGTAAACATAATGCTACTAATGTATACTTTTTTAGATCTTACTAATTGTATTATTATTATTGTTTGTGGAGCTTTTCTCCCTAGGTCTCCGCTGAAAACGGGCTCCATGGCCCAGTTGGACACTACCTGGTTAGCAAATGTAAATAAATAAATACAATAAAATAAATAAAATGTTAACTGCTTTACGGATCAAACTGAGATACTGAGGTTTCAGTAAAATAAAATGTGTATAAAGAATGATAAAGGAAAAGGGAATGATCTTGAATAGAAAGCATTCTACACAAGGGAGCTAATATTAGTCAATCTGGAGAAGAAATAATTTCTAAAGGACCAACTAAAATGAAAGCTGATATATGACATGCATGCAAATTTAAAATCATAAAATTCAGGTTACTATAAATGAATGCCTCAATCCTCTGTTCTTAAACACAGGCTTCAGGAAATAGTTTCACTGATACCTGGATATTTGTCAGCCTCCAACTCTAAAATCCATCATAATTCAACTATCTCTATGTAATCCATTATGTCTCCACCCCTTTTATTGGGCTGTATCAATTCTAATACTTGAGATTGGGTGCATATCTTTAAATTTCAAGTACTAGAATTGATGCAAACCAATAACTTTATTTATGTTAAAATTATTGGAATGCATTTGGTCATGTGGATATTTGAATTTCCTATTTAATTAGGCTGACTTCTGATTATAAGCATTAAAGGAAAATGCTGTTGGATGTGTTTGTTTATTTAAGGGTATTCATAGGATCATAAGAGTTTACTAGGCCATTGACCCAGTGGTCATTTCAAGCCTAGCCATTTCATCCCAATGTAATACCATAAATACACTACTCAATACCCTGAATTGTATTTAGTAATGGCTGTCCATGTCCAGGGGGGTTGTGAGCACTATCTCCAGGAAAAATTTACAGTTCCCCATCCACTCGCCCAGATTCCTTGTGAACGGTGTTATAGAGGTGCTCTGTTTCACATGAATTGGTAGACTATTCCAAATACATGGCAGTCGCTGGCAGACAAATCTGTCCCTCCAGCATGTTCTATTTAAGTCGCAGGCCTGGAACAGGTAGCCGTATAGTCCTGTTTGATTTATGGATGTGCAGCAAGTTCATTAGGTTTGTGTCTGAGATTGCTCTGTAAGCCAAGCATAAGTCTCCCCTAAAAAGTCTATAAGATACAGAGCATAGTTACAGGGGCTTTAGTCAGTCTGTGTAAAGCACGTGCTGGAGTCCCTTGATCTTGTTTGTTAGAAACTTCTGAGGTCTCTCCAATTGCTGCAGGTGCTTTGTACGGTACATGCCACACAGGGTGTTATACTCAATTATGGGCCTGATTAGTAATGAGTACAGAGAGGATTATAACCTCCTTTGCTCTAGTGAAGCCTTTACTAATCAAGTGCGCTATGTAAAAAGCCTTCCTTATTACAGTAGACACATGGAAGTCAAAGTTAAGGTTGCAGTCAACTTGTGATCCCAGATCCATTACCACTTCATAGGTACTTAGGGTATTGTTGATTTGATAGTGGGAAGGGACAATTGTTTTTGCCAAAGGGAATGATGATGCATTTCTTTGCATTTAGTTTGAGACCATGATGAAGACACCAGTCATTGGTCTGCATAAGACCCTCCTGAAGTATACTGACATCATCTGGAGATCCAGTAATTGCACCCAGTTTGCAGTCATCCGCAAACTTGGTCAGCCACAACCCCCTAACTTCTAAGAAGTATATACCAAACAGTAGGGAGCCCAGCACTGATGCTTCTGGCACCCCACTGGTGACAGATTTGCTGGTTGATGTGCAGGCACCCACTTTGATAGTGTGTGTGTGTGTGTGTCCGTTTTATGACCCAGTTGGCAACCTATCTTACAACAAATGAGTTTACATTCAGTTTGCTAAGTTTATCAGTAATGCCAGAGTGTGGGATTGTGATGAAAGCTTTTGCCAAGGTATGCTGTGTGCACAGATTTGCCCTCGTCAATGGCCCTGTTCACATTTTCAAAGAAATCCACCAGATTTAAAAGACAGGATATGCCCTTTTGCTGGTTGATGTGCAGTCACCCACTTTGATAGTGTGTGTGTGTGTGTGTCCGTTTTATGACCCAGTTGGCAACCTATCTTACAACAAATGAGTTTACATTCAGTTTGCTAAGTTTATCAGTAATGCCAGAGTGTGGGATTGTGATGAAAGCTTTTGCCAAGGTATGCTGTGTGCACAGATTTGCCCTCGTCAATGGCCCTGTTCACATTTTCAAAGAAATCCACCAGATTTAAAAGACAGGATATGCCCTTGACAAAGACAAACTGGGTTGGATCCAGGGTTTGGAGGATGACTATGGCTTTATTTATGACTAAATATCAGTGGCATGTAGTGCTTTTTTCAGATCTTATACAACTCCTACCAGCTCAGCAAGGATTGTGGTGGCCTGTCCCAATATTATGATCCTGGCTATATGTTGGGTGGTGGCCACTGACACAGCTATCTCAGATGGTGGACAGTAACTATGTCATGTACTGTGACTAGTGTGACATCCACCTATGTCTTCTACTTGCTCAACAGAGCTTACAGCAGCCAAGGGGAAGTGTACCACAATTGAAGACATTTCTTACCAGGTAAATCTGTCTGCCACATTCTGTCTTTGTGTGTCTTCCTGTGTTTCTGTAGTGAGGTCCACCACTGACATAGAAGTGACATAGAATGAGATGGGGAATGTGGACACACATTGCACATATTGAACAATGACACTCTTGACCTATGTCTGTGCTGAATTTTGGCAGCTGTCATAATCAGAGCCTGACTCCAGCATCAATCAGCTGTACATCCATGATGGAGGGCCTGACAACACATCACTTGCAAAAACACCAAAACAAACTACCCACACAAAGACCCCTCAACATTATTTGAATCCCAGTGAATTATTAAATAGGCTCTAATATAGTAGCATGACACATCAATAGGTAACCTATCTTGTGCTGGTGGTCTCCACATTGGACGTCTTGATGTTCCTGTAAAAAGATGTGACTATGCTTTTAATTTAAACTATATTACACATTTATCTTCTATGCAGATGCTTTGTTCTGTAAAACATACCCATCTGGGGTATCTTCAATGGATATTCTAGGTGAATGGAATATCTTTGCACCTGTATCCAGGCTTCCAGCATGGAATCTAGAAGGGTCAGGATGCCCCATGCAGACAGGCAATGAACACCAACTCTGCTACAGATGGTTTGGGCCTATGGACTGCACCTACTTGTCCTCTGGTCCTATGTCATCTGGGCAGCATTAGCAGCAGTTAACATGTCAGTGACCCTGTGTCCCACTTGCTAACAATTCCTTTCCTGTCCACTGACATCACTGGTGTTATTAACCACATCCCACCCAAATCAGTCACACAATTTCCAGTCTTATTTAACATGGGCAATCAACCACCACTGGTAGAGATGAAGGAAATGTAGCAAAATACCATTCTCTGCGTAGAAAAACTAGTACTTTCATTGTTTCCCACATTCAGGCATCCTGCTGTCGAATGGAAAAGAAAAATTATGTGAGAATAGTCACATCTCTTCTTCACATTTTCCTGGACTGATATAAACAACTGGATGCCTGTTCACCATGAGGTATGTGGTCTTGTCCAATCACTATTGTAAATATCACACACATACTGGATAACCAGGAACAGATGTCATTTCCTACCAGTGGTCTGACACAACTCCCCCATACAAGAACACACACACAAGAAAAAATAAACAAAATAATGCAAAGCAGGGCAATAAACTGAAAACTGAACCCCGAATGAAGACCAGATGTAATGGCCTCTGACAGTATATCACTGATATGTAACACCTATGTTACACCTTTCTCTTCTCTGAGGGACTACACACAGGCCATATGTATGACAGCATACGCTTTTAGTTATGCAGTTATGGATGCATTCTTAACCCACATACAGAAAGGTATAACCTAATGACATAGTGAACAGGCCACTGTCTTTACACCTACATCCAGGTCTCCTCCATGGAATCTAGAAGTGTCAGGATCCCCATCAAAGAAGTACTGACATTTGATAACTTGTCGGTAGCAGAGAGAGAGACAGACAGACAGACAGACAGAGATATATTATTCACATCTCCCTTTTGTTATCTGTTAAGGTACCATCTTGTAGGCATATCACACATACAATGTCCAAAGACATCTCCCACCCCCCAACAAAATGTACAGCAATGATTAGAACAACATATGTAGTCTATCCAAGTGCAAGAAGGATTAGCAAGCTACAGATGTACTAAGGCAGTGATGGGGAACCTTTTGGGCTCGGCGTGTCAGAAACTTGTAAAATGCCTATCTTGACTATGCTGGGGTGTCAACAACCCCCCCCCCCCCCGAACAAAAGAGGAAAAAGAAGTTATGGCTTACCATAATGGTCCATCTGTGTTGTTGATCTTAGTTCATTCTTTACTGATGGGTTATTGGTTCCGTCCTCTGAGCCAAGCCAGCCTCATACCAAGCTCACGTCAGACAAAAACTCTTGAGCCAAGATCCTTCCCACAATGCTCTGCTCCCTGTTCCCTCAGACTGAGTTTACAAGTTGATAGACAAAAGTAGAGGCTACCTCTGGCCATAGAAGACCTACAATAATGGAAAACAGAAGCATATGAGATCCACCAGGAACCTCTGGAGGGGGACAGAGGGTGGGGAGTAATGAATAAACGAAGATCAACAACACAGATGGAACATTATGGTAAGACATAACTTCTTTATTTGATGTTGTTAATCTTCATTCATTTTTCACTGATGGGACAGAGTCCCTAGCTACCTGTATTTCTGGGTGGCCCTCATGGAAGGACATTTCTAAGCATCATGGAACCAAAAGAAGCTCTACCTCTGGAGGCCAAATCCAATTTGTAATGAAGGATAAAAGCATGGGGTTTGGCCCAAGTCGCAGCTGAGCAAATGTCATTGAGGGAAGCCCAAGCAAGGAAATCTGCTGAAGTTGCCATAGATCTTGTAGAATGGGCTTTCACTTTGTGAGGCAAGGTGATGTTGTTCTTGTTGTAGATGAAGGTAATGTAATTTCTCAATCATGATGCCAATGTAACTTTAGAGACAGGATGACCTAGGCTTGGTCTAGGAAAGGCCAGAAATAGTTGTTCTGATTTACGGGTAGATTTTGTTCTGTCCAAATAAAAACGTATTTGCCTGTGAACATCTAGGAAGTGCAGGCAATACTCTCCCTTGCTAGAATGATTAGGAAAAAATACTTGGAGGTCAATAGACTGGTTGATAGACCGCTTTGAAACCACTTTCGGTAAAAAGGAAGAATTAGTTCTCAGCAAGACTCTATCCTTATGGAAACAAGGTAGGGATGTTTGATGCATAAGGCTTGAAGTTCTGAAAGCCATCTGGCCGATGTGATTGCAACCAGAAACAAAGTTTCAAAGAGAGACACTTTAGATTACATGAAGACGCAGGTTCAAAGGGGGGAGCTGTTAGGGCTTGTAGAACCAAGGCCAAATCCCAAGGATGTACTGGTTCTCTAAAGGGAAGTTTTAGGTGAAAAACACCCTTTAAGAAAGTCTTACAGAGTCTGTGGGACATGAGCGATGAGTCCTGAAAGCCAATATGGTAATTAGAAATGGCAGCTAAATGAACACGAATAGTAGAGGCTGATACCCCAGATTGAAAAAGATCTGATAAGTAATCTAATACCACCAAAACTGGGGCTGACAAGGGATCCAATTGTTAGTTCACTGCCCATAATGTAAACCTTTTCCATTTGCAGAGATAGATTAGCCTGGTGGATGATTTATGAGATGCAATAAGAATACTGCACACCGGGGAGGAGAGGTTATCCTGCCTGGCAATCATTGGAAGTGGAGAAACCAAGCTGTCAGCTTCAGGTTTGTTACATTGGGGTGAGTCAGGCCCTGTGGATGGGAGATAAACATCGGGGTTGGATTGAGAATCCATGGTCGATCTAGCAGGTGAGGCCAGAGGAAGGGGAACCAGACTTGTCGAGGCCAAGATGGAGCAATGAGGATCACTTTGCTCTTCAACTGTTGTGCTTTCTTCAGAAATTGGGAGATGAGGGGTAGAGGAGAATAAGAATAAAGCAGACCTGAGGGCTAAGCGTGGACTAGAGCATCTCTCGGTGACTGTCCCCGAGGGGGGATCAGGGCAAAGTAGTTGCTGCACTTGTAGTTGATTGGTAAGGCAAATAGATCACAGCAAGGCTGTCCCCCAGCAGTTGAAAATTTTTGCCGCTATCACAGGATTGAGGGACCACTCGTGAGGTTGTAGAATGCACCTGCTCAATTTGTCCACTATCACGTTGGAGCTCCCGGGAATGTGCATTGCAATTAGAAAGTGGTTGGAAGCAATTGCCCATTGCCTTATTCTCAAGGCCTCTTGGCATAATGGATAAGATCTGGTGCCCCCTTGCTTGCTGATGTACCAGGCTACTGACATGTTGTCTGACTGGATTACAATAGTCCCTGATGGAAGAATGGAGTGGAACGCTTGCAATGCTAATAGCACCGCCCTCAGTTCCAGGACATTGATATGCAAATGGGCCTATGTCTCCGACCAGGTGCCTTGGACCGAGTTTCCCTGACATAGCCCCCCCACCCCATCAGGGAGGCATCTGTGGTCACTGTGGCTTTTGGCTGTTGGGGGCTGAAGGGGTGAGACTATTGTTGGGGATTTTGAGATGTCCACCGGAGCAAATCTTACTTGCATCTCTGAGTTACACTTGTCTAAAAAGACAAAGGATGTTGTAGAGGGTACCACTGAGTGAGAAGTAGCCACTGAAGAAGTCCCATGTAGAACCCGGACAGAGGAACAATGGTGATCAAGGCTGCCATCGACCCCAAGAGTTGAAGTATGGACCAAGCAGAGGATTTTTGGTGACAGATTAGCGGCTGAACCTGTTGTCTTATTCTTTGAAGTATGTGATCCGGAAGAGATGCTGTGCAATTCCTCATGCGCAACAGAACTCCAGTGAATTCTAGGGATTGTGACGGGGTTGTGTTGGACCTCTCCCAATTTATAGTGATTCCCAGGTGCTGAGCTGTGAGAAGAGTGTAGTCTAGGGCTTCTTTCAGTAGACGCTTGGTGAGGCCAGGAAGGAGCCAGTTGTCTAAGTACAGAAATGCTTGGAATCCTTGAAGTCACAGGTGAGCGATAACCACTGCCATGCATTTGGTGAACACTCTGGGGGCTGTAGAGAAACCGAAGGGTAGTGCTCGAAATTGATAGTAACTGGCTCCTATGCAGAAGCATAGGTATCTTCTTGAGTGCTTGTCCACTTTTATATGGTAATACACACCTTGAAGATCTACAGAACACATCCAATTGCCTTCTTCCAGAAGAGGAAGGATAGACTGAATCGTGACCATTTCTCTGTTTTTACAAATTTGTTTAGTGAGGTGAGATCCAGAATCGGTCTCCAGTCCCCCATCTTTTTTGGCACTAAAAAGAACCTTGAGTAAAAACCGGATCCAATTTGGTCTGAGGGGACCATTTGGACGACTCTTTTTTTTGTAGCAGCTTTTGGATTTCATGTGCTGCTGCTTCCTTTTGACTGGGTGGGAAGTCGGGTAAGACTCTAGGTGAAGTGGGGCAAAGATGGAAGGGGACACGGTAGCCTCTGGATATTATTCGTTGTACCCAAGAATCAGTAGTTATGGTTCGCTAGGCAGTGGAGTACAAAGAAAAATGACCCCCGACTGCTTCCAGAGGTGAACTGTCAGGCAACCCTTCAGAAGCACTGGTAGGGTTGACCAAAGAAAGAATCTCTGGAACCTCAGTTTCACAGACCTCCCCTCCCCCAAAAGGGGCATCTTCCATTAGAGTTTCCCCCTCTGCCCCTAGGGGAGAACTCACCACATGCATCATGGAAAGAGCCCTGTGATTTTCTGTGCCAAATCTTTCTGCTCCTCTGATTTCTGGAGTAGAATCGTTGAGGGGTGGAGTGTCGGACACCAATGGCACACAGGGTCTTACCATTTTGTTCACACCTTGCCAACGTATCTTTAACCTTAGGGCCAAACAATATGAAGTGGCCTCAATAGGGGCGTTCATGAAGGAAGCCTTAAAGGAGTCTGCAAAGGCGCATCCAGGCATGATGTCTCGTGACTATGATTGTGCCTCCCGCTCTAACGACTCCTTCCATTGCATGTGAAATGAGGCGCATGGAAGAAATGGATATCGATTCTAGGGTCGCTATCGGAGAAGCAACGCTGTCATCCACCTCATCAGAAATAGCTCCTGCCAAGGTTTCAGAGAGTTGGTTGATAATATCCCTCTGTAGCCATGTAAAGAGTGCCAAGTAGTTCAAGGACCTTACAGTGAAGGTCGATGAAGCAAACACATGCTTCCCGAGTCTGTCTGTCATCCGGGACTCCTTATTGGGTGGATGGACAGTCTGCCTCTCTTCTGCCAAGTCTTTTTTGGTTGCAGCCGCCACCACAATGGCATCTACTGGAAGACCTGGACCAATGGGGATACTCAGCTGGGGGAGATAAAATTTTGTCAGGTCTCCGAGGTATAGCTTCCAAGGTGTCAGGAACCTTCCATGCATGCTGGACGATGAGCTGGACAAGCTCATCGGTCGGTGGGGTAACCCAGGAGGTAGGGGGTCGGGCACGAAAGGCCTGTAGGAATACAGATTCCTCTGAGGAAGGGTTGGAGGACTTCCAGTTGCCTCTCTGTCTTATGATCTTGAGGATGTCACCAAAGAACACCTCATCAGAGGGTGACTGTGGGGACCCTTCCCCATCATCAAAGTCTGTATCTTCGGTCAAAGAATCCTCAGTGAAGTCCATGTGCTTCCTCTTGCATGAAGCCTTGCAAGGGACTCCCTCAGTGGGAAGCTCTGGGGAAGATTGCAACATTGCAAAGAAGGGCTCTCCTGGTGGGGAGAAACCTGAGGCCCTTGTGCCCAGGGTCCGATAGCTGTGGCCTGGTATAGTTGCGGCACAGAGGGGGGCAAGGACTCCAACAGGGAGGTTTTGCCAGCAGAGGCAACTGCCCTCTCCACGCCCTGGAAGGCCAGACCATCCAAAGACAGATGGGAGCCTGGAACTGAGTATGACAACCTCAGAACCGGGGTCACACCCCGCTCTGATGAGCCGATCCCCAGACCAGGAGTCTCAGGAGGACTGTGGAGCATAAGGGGAGGTGGATTCCTGGAGAGTGTCATAGAAAAAATTGGCATGGAACAAAGAATGCCTACTCCTACATAACAGCCACTAGCCTGAGAGGGCCCAGTGTACCAAGGGCCACAAGGATGACTCCAGCTCCAAAGTGAGGTCCATTTTTGGGGGCAAAGGAATGGAAGCTGCTGTCAGAGGAAGGAGCTTCGATGTTTCCCTGGAAGTCGAAGGAGGAGTGTAAGTGGGAGTTTGTGTAGAAATATGGTCACCAGCAAGTGGGAACACAGCTTTAGATGATTGAGAGAGTCCCCTGGCTACAAGCAACTGGTCAACAAGCCACAAAACATAGGTTGGTACTAGGCTATCGGCCCTAGGGCAAATACAAGCCTATCCTTAACAATTCCCTGGCTATTTCTTCCCAAACTATTTACTTTCCTGGACCCCTGTCTAGCAGGGCGACTGACCTGATCCCCAGGGTGAATTTCCTTTCTCCCATCCAATTGTCAAGGTTTCTTTTGAAGAGGGCCAAAGAGACACTCTGCTTGACATGTATGGGCAGTCTATTCCAGAGTCTGGGGAGTCTCTGGGTCAGGAACCTATCCCTCCAGCATGTTTTGTTTATTGTGATGACAAGGTTTAGATCCCTGGAGCGTGTGGCTCTGAGGGATTGGGATTTCTTTAAGTGTAGCATGTCCAACAGCTCTGGGTTTGACATGGCCTTGTATGTTAAGCAGAGATCACCTCTGAGTAGACGATATACGACAGAGTTTAGCTGGAGTTTTTTAAGGTGGTCAGCATAGGGCATCTGCTTTAGGCCTGTGATTCTTTTAGTGAGGTATTTCTGTGGCCTTTCCAGTTGTTGCAGATGTCTTGAGAGGTACATACCAAATGGGGAGTTGTATTCTATAATGGGTCTAATGAGGGATGAGTACAATGGGACAATGACCTCCTTTTTTCTGGATGAAAAGCCCTTAGTGATGAGGTATGCCACATAGAAGAATTTCCTGACTGTTGTGGCGATGTGGTTATCGAAGGTGAGACCACTGTCCACCTGTGTCCCTAAGTCTCTTATCACACTTTTGGTGTTTAGTGTACTGCCACCTATGTGGTAATTCATGGGTACATGTTTTTTTTCCAGAGGGGATAACTATACATTTCTTGACATTGAGCTTGAGCCCATAGGTTCATAGGTTCATAGGTTGGTACTAGGCTATCAGCTCTAGGGCCTATACAAGCCTAGCCATAACAATTCCCTGGCTATTTCTTCCCACACTATTTACTTCCCTGTAAAAAACGCACCAAGCATCTGTTTCTGTAAGGCCCTTTTTTAGAGTATCCACATCATTTGGGGATTCAATAATGGCTCCCAGTTTGCAGTCATCTGCAAACTTTGTTAGCCAAAGTCCCTTAGTGTTACTTCAGAGAAGTAGATGCCAAACAAGAGTGGTCCCAGGACTAAACCCTGAGGTACATTACTTGTCACATATCTGGAACTGGATTTGGAGTCGGCTACTTTTACAGTGTGGGTTCTATCAGTAAACCAGTAGGCAACCCATAGAGTGACACAGGGATTAATGGGATCCAAATCAGAAAGGTTTTATTGTATATACATGTAGGAATGAAAAATCACCCTACACACATCACAGGGTTTGATTGCCCATTTTTTTTGATTGCCCATTTTGACTGTTTGGCCGTGCGAGGGTCTCCCGGGCATCTGTTTTTTGGTTGGACTACAGGGATTAATGCCCAGCTTAGTAAGTCTATCTATGATTCCAGACTGAGGGATGGTGTCAAAGGCCTTGGTGAGGTCCAGATAGGCTGTGTGGACCGCCTTACCCTCGTCCAAGGCTCTGGAGACTGATTCAAAGAAGTCAATCAGGTTCAGGAGACAAGATCGGCCCTTCATGAACCCAAACTGGGGGGGTCCAGTGTTTGAAGGTTGCCAATGTCTTTGTTTATAAGTTCCATGATAATACGTTCCATGGCCTTGCAGATCAGGCTCAGACTGATGGAGCGGTAGTTCCCGGGATCCAAGGTGGATCCCACCTTGTGGAGTGGGATAACTGTAGCTGTGCGCCACCCAGTGGGCATGAAGCCTGACGTGAGGCTATGATTAAACATGACACTAAGGTGAGGTGCCAGTTCATTTTGTAGTTCATATAATACACAGCCCGGGATGTCATCTGGTCCCATGGATGCTGTATTCTTAGCTTTGAAGAGTGTGTGTTTTACCTGTGTGGCCGTTATTACCTGAATTTGGCAATCTTCCTGAATTGAGATGGGCCATTTAGGAGTGAGAGGGGGGTGAAGTTGGCACTGAATTGATCTGCCAGGATATTGGCAATATCCTTGGGATCAGTGTATTTAATGCCATTCTGTTGTAGCTCAGAGCAGAGCTGAGCATTGCCATTTAGATTCTTGACATGGTTATAGAATGCCTGTTCTGAGAGGCTCCTGGTTGACCTCAGAGAGATCTGATGGAGATTCTGGCCTGTCTAAAATGGGGCTATACTGGCTTCCTACAAATGGATCCAGGGAAGGAGAGTACTTAGTCCTTCTTAGTTCGTGTGGTGCAGAGCCCAGAACCAAAGGTGTCTACACCAATGAGAATGGTGTTGAGGTTTTCTGCCCCGACAAAGGCATCACCATAAGAGTGGAGGGTATCTGCACTGTAAAGGGCAGTGTGGCAAATATCTACACTTATAAATATGGTGCCATCGAGGAAGGTATCTGCACTGGTAACGACGGTGCTGAAAAAGACTGCACCAAAGAGTATGTCAGTGCCGAAGGTGTCTGCACCAATGGTGCCGAAGGAGACTGTACCTGTAGAGATGGTGCCAATAAAGGCTGCAATTAAACTGTTGGAGCCATAAGTGTCTGCACCGGGAACCCCAGTTCTGGTGGTGATAAAGAGGATAAATGGAGTAAGAATCAACTGGGGTGGTGCCGAGGCTGGGGCCAAAATGACCACAGATAGCAGCACTGGGCTGAAAATTTTTACCTTCTTGTGAGTTGACTCCTTACGATCTCCAGAGGGAGATGAAGTGAGCGACCTCAAGGAGGAAGACGATGAACACC